>NW_026600642.1:0-162082 GCF_029448725.1 Salvelinus fontinalis | reverse complement strand
TCAGAAATGAACACTTTTTCAAAAACAAGCCTCAAATCATGTTGAAATACAGAAATAATCACTTTTTCAAAAACAAGCTCCAAATCATGTTGAAATACAGAAATAAACACTTTTCCAAATACAAGCTCCAAATCATGTTGAAATTCAGAAATGAACACTTTTTCAAAAACAAGCTCCAAATCATGTTGAAATACAGAAATAATCACTTTTTCAAAAACAAGCTCCAAATCATGTTGAAATACAGAAATAAACACTTTTTCATAAACAAGCTCTAAATCATGTTTGATGCACTCTGTAAGTGATTTTGTTTTCAGTACTGTTAGAACTGGATGATAGGAACGTTGTAGACAGTTTTCAGCAAGTTGCAATATTGGAATACAGAAATAAACACTTTTCCAAAAACAAGCTCCAAATCATGTTGAAATACAGAAATGATCACTTTTTCAAAAACAAGCTCCAAATCATGTTGAAATACAGAAATAAACACTTTTTCATAAACAAGCTCTAAATCATGTTTGATGCACTCTGTAAGTGATTTTGTTTTCAGTACTGTTAGAACTGGATGATAGGAACATTGTGGACAGTTTTCAGCAAGTTGCAATATTGGAATACAGAAATAAACACTTTTCCAAAAACAAGCTCCAAATCATGTTGAAATACAGAAATGAACACTTTTTCAAAAACAAGCTCCAAATCATGTTGAAATACAGAAATAAACACTTTTCCAAAAACAAGCTCCAAATCATGTTGAAATTCAGAAATAATCACTTTTTCAAAAACAAGCTCCAAATCATGTTGAAATACAGAAATAATCACTTTTCCAAAAACAAGCTCCAAATCATGTTGAAATACAGAAATAATCACTTTTTCAAAAACAAGCTCCAAATCATGTTGAAATACAGAAATGAACACTTTTTCAAAAACAAGCTCCAAATCATGTTGAAATACAGAAATAATCACTTTTTCAAAAACAAGCTTCAAATCATCATGTTGAAATACAGAAATAAACACTTTTTCATAAACAAGCTCTAAATCATGTTTGATGCACTCTGTAAGTGATTTTGTTTTCAGTACTGTTAGAACTGGATGATAGGAACATTGTGGACAGTTTTCAGCAAGTTGCAATATTGGAATACAGAAATAAACACTTTTCCAAAAACAAGCTCCAAATCATGTTGAAATACAGAAATAAACACTTTTCCAAAAACAAGCTCCAAATCATGTTGAAATACAGAAATGAACACTTTTTCAAAAACAAGCTTCAAATCATGTTGAAATACAGAAATAATCACTTTTTCAGAAACAAGCTCCAAATCATGTTGAAATACAGAAATGAAAACTTTTTCAAAAACAAGCTCCAAATCATGTTGAAATACAGATATAATCAATTTTTCAAAAACAAGCTCCAAATCATGTTGAAATACAGAAATTAAAACTTTTTCAAAAACAAGCTCCAAATCATGTTGAAATACAGAAATGAACACTTTTTCAAAAACAAGCTCCAAATCATGTTGAAATACAGAAATAATCACTTTTTCAAAAACAAGCTCCAAATCATGTTGAAATACAGAAATAAACACTTTTTCATAAACAAGCTCTAAATCATGTTTGATGCACTCTGTAAATGATTTTGTTTTCAGTACTGTTAGAACTGGATGATAGGAACGTTGTAGACAGTTTTCAGCAAGTTGCAATATTGGAATACAGAAATAAACACTTTTCCAAAAACAAGCTCCAAATCATGTTGAAATACAGAAATTATCACTTTTTCAAAAACAAGCTCCAAATCATGTTGAAATACAGAAATAAACACTTTTTCATAAACAAGCTCTAAATCATGTTTGATGCACTCTGTAAGTGATTTTGTTTTCAGTACTGTTAGAACTGGATGATAGGAACGTTGTAGACAGTTTTCAGCAGGTTGCAATATTGGAATACAGAAATAAACACTTTTCCAAAAACAAGCTCCAAATCATGTTGAAATACAGAAATGATCACTTTTTCAAAAACAAGCTCCAAATCATGTTGAAATACAGAAATAAACACTTTTTCATAAACAAGCTCTAAATCATGTTTGATGCACTCTGTAAGTGATTTTGTTTTCAGTACTGTTAGAACTAGATGATAGGAACATTGTGGACAGTTTTCAGCAAGTTGCAATATTGGAATACAGAAATAAACACTTTTCCAAAAAAATGCTCCAAATCATGTTGAAATACAGAAATAAACACTTTTCCAAAAACAAGCTCCAAATCATGTTGAAATACAGAAATGAACACTTTTTCAAAAACAAGCTTCAAATCATGTTGAAATACAGAAATAATCACTTTTTCAAAAACAAGCTCCAAATCATGTTGAAATACAGAAATGAAAACTTTTTCAAAAACAAGCTCCAAATCATGTTGAAATACAGAAATAATCACTTCTTCAAAAACAAGCTCCAAATCATGTTGAAATACAGAAATAAACACTTTTTCATAAACAAGCTCTAAATCATGTTTGATGCACTCTGTAAGTGATTTTGTTTTCAGTACTGTTAGAACTGGATGATAGGAACATTGTGGACAGTTTTCAGCAAGTTGCAATATTGGAATACAGAAATAAACACTTTTCCAAAAACAAGCTCCAAATCATGTTGAAATACAGAAATGAACACTTTTTCAAAAACAAGCTCCAAATCATGTTGAAATACAGAAATAATCACTTTTTCAAAAACAAGCTCCAAATCATGTTGAAATACAGAAATAAACACTTTTCCAAAAACAAGCTCCAAATCATGTTGAAATTCAGAAATAATCACTTTTTCAAAAACAAGCTCCAAATCATGTTGAAATACAGAAATAATCACTTTTCCAAAAAACAAGCTCCAAATCATGTTGAAATACAGAAATAATCACTTTTTCAAAAACAAGCTCCAAATCATGTTGAAATACAGAAATGAACACTTTTTCAAAAACAAGCTTCAAATCATCATGTTGAAATACAGAAATAATCACTTTTTCAGAAACAAGCTCCAAATCATGTTGAAATACAGAAATGAAAACTTTTTCAAAAACAAGCTCCAAATCATGTTGAAATACAGATATAATCAATTTTTCAAAAACAAGCTCCAAATCATGTTGAAATACAGAAATTAAAACTTTTTCAAAAACAAGCTCCAAATCATGTTGAAATACAGAAATGAACACTTTTTCAAAAACAAGCTCCAAATCATGTTGAAATACAGAAATAATCACTTTTTCAAAAACAAGCTCCAAATCATGTTGAAATACAGAAATAAACACTTTTTCATAAACAAGCTCTAAATCATGTTTGATGCACTCTGTAAATGATTTTGTTTTCAGTACTGTTAGAACTGGATGATAGGAACGTTGTAGACAGTTTTCAGCAAGTTGCAATATTGGAATACAGAAATAAACACTTTTCCAAAAACAAGCTCCAAATCATGTTGAAATACAGAAATGATCACTTTTTCAAAAACAAGCTCCAAATCATGTTGAAATACAGAAATAAACACTTTTTCATAAACAAGCTCTAAATCATGTTTGATGCACTCTGTAAGTGATTTTGTTTTCAGTACTGTTAGAACTGGATGATAGGAACGTTGTAGACAGTTTTCAGCAGGTTGCAATATTGGAATACAGAAATAAACACTTTTCCAAAAACAAGCTCCAAATCATGTTGAAATACAGAAATGATCACTTTTTCAAAAACAAGCTCCAAATCATGTTGAAATACAGAAATAAACACTTTTTCATAAACAAGCTCTAAATCATGTTTGATGCACTCTGTAAGTGATTTTGTTTTCAGTACTGTTAGAACTGGATGATAGGAACATTGTGGACAGTTTTCAGCAAGTTGCAATATTGGAATACAGAAATAAACACTTTTCCAAAAACAAGCTCCAAATCATGTTGAAATACAGAAATGAACACTTTTTCAAAAACAAGCTCCAAATCATGTTGAAATACAGAAATAAACACTTTTCCAAAAACAAGCTCCAAATCATGTTGAAATTCAGAAATAATCACTTTTTCAAAAACAAGCTCCAAATCATGTTGAAATACAGAAATAATCACTTTTTCAAAAACAAGCTCCAAATCATGTTGAAATACTGAAATAAACACTTTTCCAAATACAAGCTCCAAATCATGTTGAAATTCAGAAATGAACACTTTTTCAAAAACAAGCTCCAAATCATGTTGAAATACAGAAATAATCACTTTTTCAAAAACAAGCTCCAAATCATGTTGAAATACAGAAATGAACACTTTTTCAAAAACAAGCTCCAAATCATGTTGAAATACAGAAATAAAAACTTTTTCAAAAACAAGCTCCAAATCATGTTGAAATACAGAAATAATCACTTTTTCAAAAACAAGCTCCAAATCATGTTGAAATACAGAAATAAACACTTTTTCATAAACAAGCTCCAAATCATGTTGAAATTCAGAAATGAACACTTTTTCAAAAACAAGCTCCAAATCATGTTGAAATACAGAAATAATCACTTTTTCAAAAACAAGCTCCAAATCATGTTGAAATACAGAAATGAAAACTTTTTCAAAAACAAGCTCCAAATCATGTTGAAATTCAGAAATGAACACTTTTTCAAAAACAAGCTCCAAATCATGTTGAAATACAGAAATAAAAACTTTTTCAAAAACAAGCTCCAAATCATGTTGAAATTCAGAAATGAACACTTTTTCAAAAACAAGCCTCAAATCATGTTGAAATACAGAAATGAACACTTTTTCAAAAACAAGCTCCAAATCATGTTGAAATACAGAAATAATCACTTTTTCAAAAACAAGCTCCAAATCATGTTGAAATACAGAAATAAACACTTTTCCAAATACAAGCTCCAAATCATGTTGAAATTCAGAAATGAACACTTTTTCAAAAACAAGCTCCAAATCATGTTGAAATACAGAAATAATCACTTTTTCAAAAACAAGCTCCAAATCATGTTGAAATACAGAAATGAACACTTTTCCAAATACAAGCTCCAAATCATGTTGAAATACAGAAATGAACACTTTTTCAAAAACAAGCTCCAAATCATGTTGAAATACAGAAATAATCACTTTTTCAAAAACAAGCTCCAAATCATGTTGAAATACAGAAATAAACACTTTTTCATAAACAAGCTCTAAATCATGTTTGATGCACTCTGTAAGTGATTTTGTTTTCAGTACTGTTAGAACTGGATGATAGGAACGTTGTAGACAGTTTTCAGCAAGTTGCAATATTGGAATACAGAAATAAACACTTTTCCAAAAACAAGCTCCAAATCATGTTGAAATACAGAAATGGTCACTTTTTCAAAAACAAGCTCCAAATCATGTTGAAATACAGAAATAAACACTTTTTCATAAACAAGCTCTAAATCATGTTTGATGCACTCTGTAAGTGATTTTGTTTTCAGTACTGTTAGAACTGGATGATAGGAACATTGTGGACAGTTTTCAGCAAGTTGCAATATTGGAATACAGAAATAAACACTTTTCCAAAAACAAGCTCCAAATCATGTTGAAATACAGAAATGAACACTTTTTCAAAAACAAGCTCCAAATCATGTTGAAATACAGAAATAAACACTTTTCCAAAAACAAGCTCCAAATCATGTTGAAATTCAGAAATAATCACTTTTTCAAAAACAAGCTCCAAATCATGTTGAAATACAGAAATAATCACTTTTCCAAAAACAAGCTCCAAATCATGTTGAAATACAGAAATAATCACTTTTTCAAAAACAAGCTCCAAATCATGTTGAAATACAGAAATGAACACTTTTTCAAAAACAAGCTCCAAATCATGTTGAAATACAGAAATAATCACTTTTTCAAAAACAAGCTTCAAATCATCATGTTGAAATACAGAAATAAACACTTTTTCATAAACAAGCTCTAAATCATGTTTGATGCACTCTGTAAGTGATTTTGTTTTCAGTACTGTTAGAACTGGATGATAGGAACATTGTGGACAGTTTTCAGCAAGTTGCAATATTGGAATACAGAAATAAACACTTTTCCAAAAACAAGCTCCAAATCATGTTGAAATACAGAAATAAACACTTTTCCAAAAACAAGCTCCAAATCATGTTGAAATACAGAAATGAACACTTTTTCAAAAACAAGCTTCAAATCATGTTGAAATACAGAAATAATCACTTTTTCAGAAACAAGCTCCAAATCATGTTGAAATACAGAAATGAAAACTTTTTCAAAAACAAGCTCCAAATCATGTTGAAATACAGATATAATCAATTTTTCAAAAACAAGCTCCAAATCATGTTGAAATACAGAAATTAAAACTTTTTCAAAAACAAGCTCCAAATCATGTTGAAATACAGAAATGAACACTTTTTCAAAAACAAGCTCCAAATCATGTTGAAATACAGAAATAATCACTTTTTCAAAAACAAGCTCCAAATCATGTTGAAATACAGAAATAAACACTTTTTCATAAACAAGCTCTAAATCATGTTTGATGCACTCTGTAAATGATTTTGTTTTCAGTACTGTTAGAACTGGATGATAGGAACGTTGTAGACAGTTTTCAGCAAGTTGCAATATTGGAATACAGAAATAAACACTTTTCCAAAAACAAGCTCCAAATCATGTTGAAATACAGAAATTATCACTTTTTCAAAAACAAGCTCCAAATCATGTTGAAATACAGAAATAAACACTTTTTCATAAACAAGCTCTAAATCATGTTTGATGCACTCTGTAAGTGATTTTGTTTTCAGTACTGTTAGAACTGGATGATAGGAACGTTGTAGACAGTTTTCAGCAGGTTGCAATATTGGAATACAGAAATAAACACTTTTCCAAAAACAAGCTCCAAATCATGTTGAAATACAGAAATGATCACTTTTTCAAAAACAAGCTCCAAATCATGTTGAAATACAGAAATAAACACTTTTTCATAAACAAGCTCTAAATCATGTTTGATGCACTCTGTAAGTGATTTTGTTTTCAGTACTGTTAGAACTAGATGATAGGAACATTGTGGACAGTTTTCAGCAAGTTGCAATATTGGAATACAGAAATAAACACTTTTCCAAAAACATGCTCCAAATCATGTTGAAATACAGAAATAAACACTTTTCCAAAAACAAGCTCCAAATCATGTTGAAATACAGAAATGAACACTTTTTCAAAAACAAGCTTCAAATCATGTTGAAATACAGAAATAATCACTTTTTCAAAAACAAGCTCCAAATCATGTTGAAATACAGAAATGAAAAGTTTTTCAAAAACAAGCTCCAAATCATGTTGAAATACAGAAATAATCACTTCTTCAAAAACAAGCTCCAAATCATGTTGAAATACAGAAATAAACACTTTTTCATAAACAAGCTCTAAATCATGTTTGATGCACTCTGTAAGTGATTTTGTTTTCAGTACTGTTAGAACTGGATGATAGGAACATTGTGGACAGTTTTCAGCAAGTTGCAATATTGGAATACAGAAATAAACACTTTTCCAAAAACAAGCTCCAAATCATGTTGAAATACAGAAATGAACACTTTTTCAAAAACAAGCTCCAAATCATGTTGAAATACAGAAATAATCACTTTTTCAAAAACAAGCTCCAAATCATGTTGAAATACAGAAATAAACACTTTTCCAAAAACAAGCTCCAAATCATGTTGAAATTCAGAAATAATCACTTTTTCAAAAACAAGCTCCAAATCATGTTGAAATACAGAAATAATCACTTTTCCAAAAAACAAGCTCCAAATCATGTTGAAATACAGAAATAATCACTTTTTCAAAAACAAGCTCCAAATCATGTTGAAATACAGAAATGAACACTTTTTCAAAAACAAGCTCCAAATCATGTTGAAATACAGATATAATCAATTTTTCAAAAACAAGCTCCAAATCATGTTGAAATACAGAAATTAAAACTTTTTCAAAAACAAGCTCCAAATCATGTTGAAATACAGAAATGAACACTTTTTCAAAAACAAGCTCCAAATCATGTTGAAATACAGAAATAATCACTTTTTCAAAAACAAGCTCCAAATCATGTTGAAATACAGAAATAAACACTTTTTCATAAACAAGCTCTAAATCATGTTTGATGCACTCTGTAAGTGATTTTGTTTTCAGTACTGTTAGAACTGGATGATAGGAACGTTGTAGACAGTTTTCAGCAGGTTGCAATATTGGAATACAGAAATAAACACTTTTCCAAAAACAAGCTCCAAATCATGTTGAAATACAGAAATGATCACTTTTTCAAAAACAAGCTCCAAATCATGTTGAAATACAGAAATAAACACTTTTTCATAAACAAGCTCTAAATCATGTTTGATGCACTCTGTAAGTGATTTTGTTTTCAGTACTGTTAGAACTAGATGATAGGAACATTGTGGACATTTTTCAGCAAGTTGCAATATTGGAATACAGAAATAAACACTTTTCCAAAAACATGCTCCAAATCATGTTGAAATACAGAAATAAACACTTTTCCAAAAACAAGCTCCAAATCATGTTGAAATACAGAAATGAACACTTTTTCAAAAACAAGCTTCAAATCATGTTGAAATACAGAAATAATCACTTTTTCAAAAACAAGCTCCAAATCATGTTGAAATACAGAAATGAAAAGTTTTTCAAAAACAAGCTCCAAATCATGTTGAAATACAGAAATAATCACTTCTTCAAAAACAAGCTCCAAATCATGTTGAAATACAGAAATAAACACTTTTTCATAAACAAGCTCTAAATCATGTTTGATGCACTCTGTAAGTGATTTTGTTTTCAGTACTGTTAGAACTGGATGATAGGAACATTGTGGACAGTTTTCAGCAAGTTGCAATATTGGAATACAGAAATAAACACTTTTCCAAAAACAAGCTCCAAATCATGTTGAAATACAGAAATGAACACTTTTTCAAAAACAAGCTCCAAATCATGTTGAAATACAGAAATAATCACTTTTTCAAAAACAAGCTCCAAATCATGTTGAAATACAGAAATGAAAACTTTTTCAAAAACAAGCTCCAAATCATGTTGAAATACAGAAATAATCACTTCTTCAAAAACAAGCACCAAATCATGTTGAAATACAGAAATAAACACTTTTTCATAAACAAGCTCTAAATCATGTTTGATGCACTCTGTAAGTGATTTTGTTTTCAGTACTGTTAGAACTGGATGATAGGAACATTGTGGACAGTTTTCAGCAAGTTGCAATATTGGAATACAGAAATAAACACTTTTCCAAAAACAAGCTCCAAATCATGTTGAAATACAGAAATAAACACTTTTCCAAAAACAAGCTCCAAATCATGTTGAAATACAGAAATGAACACTTTTTCAAAAACAAGCTTCAAATCATGTTGAAATACAGAAATAATCACTTTTTCAGAAACAAGCTCCAAATCATGTTGAAATACAGAAATGAAAACTTTTTCAAAAACAAGCTCCAAATCATGTTGAAATACAGATATAATCAATTTTTCAAAAACAAGCTCCAAATCATGTTGAAATACAGAAATTAAAACTTTTTCAAAAACAAGCTCCAAATCATGTTGAAATACAGAAATGAACACTTTTTCAAAAACAAGCTCCAAATCATGTTGAAATACAGAAATAATCACTTTTTCAAAAACAAGCTCCAAATCATGTTGAAATACAGAAATAAACACTTTTTCATAAACAAGCTCTAAATCATGTTTGATGCACTCTGTAAATGATTTTGTTTTCAGTACTGTTAGAACTGGATGATAGGAACGTTGTAGACAGTTTTCAGCAAGTTGCAATATTGGAATACAGAAATAAACACTTTTCCAAAAACAAGCTCCAAATCATGTTGAAATACAGAAATTATCACTTTTTCAAAAACAAGCTCCAAATCATGTTGAAATACAGAAATAAACACTTTTTCATAAACAAGCTCTAAATCATGTTTGATGCACTCTGTAAGTGATTTTGTTTTCAGTACTGTTAGAACTGGATGATAGGAACGTTGTAGACAGTTTTCAGCAGGTTGCAATATTGGAATACAGAAATAAACACTTTTCCAAAAACAAGCTCCAAATCATGTTGAAATACAGAAATGATCACTTTTTCAAAAACAAGCTCCAAATCATGTTGAAATACAGAAATAAACACTTTTTCATAAACAAGCTCTAAATCATGTTTGATGCACTCTGTAAGTGATTTTGTTTTCAGTACTGTTAGAACTAGATGATAGGAACATTGTGGACAGTTTTCAGCAAGTTGCAATATTGGAATACAGAAATAAACACTTTTCCAAAAAAATGCTCCAAATCATGTTGAAATACAGAAATAAACACTTTTCCAAAAACAAGCTCCAAATCATGTTGAAATACAGAAATGAACACTTTTTCAAAAACAAGCTTCAAATCATGTTGAAATACAGAAATAATCACTTTTTCAAAAACAAGCTCCAAATCATGTTGAAATACAGAAATGAAAACTTTTTCAAAAACAAGCTCCAAATCATGTTGAAATACAGAAATAATCACTTCTTCAAAAACAAGCTCCAAATCATGTTGAAATACAGAAATAAACACTTTTTCATAAACAAGCTCTAAATCATGTTTGATGCACTCTGTAAGTGATTTTGTTTTCAGTACTGTTAGAACTGGATGATAGGAACATTGTGGACAGTTTTCAGCAAGTTGCAATATTGGAATACAGAAATAAACACTTTTCCAAAAACAAGCTCCAAATCATGTTGAAATACAGAAATGAACACTTTTTCAAAAACAAGCTCCAAATCATGTTGAAATACAGAAATAATCACTTTTTCAAAAACAAGCTCCAAATCATGTTGAAATACAGAAATAAACACTTTTCCAAAAACAAGCTCCAAATCATGTTGAAATTCAGAAATAATCACTTTTTCAAAAACAAGCTCCAAATCATGTTGAAATACAGAAATAATCACTTTTCCAAAAAACAAGCTCCAAATCATGTTGAAATACAGAAATAATCACTTTTTCAAAAACAAGCTCCAAATCATGTTGAAATACAGAAATGAACACTTTTTCAAAAACAAGCTTCAAATCATCATGTTGAAATACAGAAATAATCACTTTTTCAGAAACAAGCTCCAAATCATGTTGAAATACAGAAATGAAAACTTTTTCAAAAACAAGCTCCAAATCATGTTGAAATACAGATATAATCAATTTTTCAAAAACAAGCTCCAAATCATGTTGAAATACAGAAATTAAAACTTTTTCAAAAACAAGCTCCAAATCATGTTGAAATACAGAAATGAACACTTTTTCAAAAACAAGCTCCAAATCATGTTGAAATACAGAAATAATCACTTTTTCAAAAACAAGCTCCAAATCATGTTGAAATACAGAAATAAACACTTTTTCATAAACAAGCTCTAAATCATGTTTGATGCACTCTGTAAATGATTTTGTTTTCAGTACTGTTAGAACTGGATGATAGGAACGTTGTAGACAGTTTTCAGCAAGTTGCAATATTGGAATACAGAAATAAACACTTTTCCAAAAACAAGCTCCAAATCATGTTGAAATACAGAAATGATCACTTTTTCAAAAACAAGCTCCAAATCATGTTGAAATACAGAAATAAACACTTTTTCATAAACAAGCTCTAAATCATGTTTGATGCACTCTGTAAGTGATTTTGTTTTCAGTACTGTTAGAACTGGATGATAGGAACGTTGTAGACAGTTTTCAGCAGGTTGCAATATTGGAATACAGAAATAAACACTTTTCCAAAAACAAGCTCCAAATCATGTTGAAATACAGAAATGATCACTTTTTCAAAAACAAGCTCCAAATCATGTTGAAATACAGAAATAAACACTTTTTCATAAACAAGCTCTAAATCATGTTTGATGCACTCTGTAAGTGATTTTGTTTTCAGTACTGTTAGAACTGGATGATAGGAACATTGTGGACAGTTTTCAGCAAGTTGCAATATTGGAATACAGAAATAAACACTTTTCCAAAAACAAGCTCCAAATCATGTTGAAATACAGAAATGAACACTTTTTCAAAAACAAGCTCCAAATCATGTTGAAATACAGAAATAAACACTTTTCCAAAAACAAGCTCCAAATCATGTTGAAATTCAGAAATAATCACTTTTTCAAAAACAAGCTCCAAATCATGTTGAAATACAGAAATAATCACTTTTTCAAAAACAAGCTCCAAATCATGTTGAAATACAGAAATAAACACTTTTCCAAATACAAGCTCCAAATCATGTTGAAATTCAGAAATGAACACTTTTTCAAAAACAAGCTCCAAATCATGTTGAAATACAGAAATAATCACTTTTTCAAAAACAAGCTCCAAATCATGTTGAAATACAGAAATGAACACTTTTTCAAAAACAAGCTCCAAATCATGTTGAAATACAGAAATAAAAACTTTTTCAAAAACAAGCTCCAAATCATGTTGAAATACAGAAATAATCACTTTTTCAAAAACAAGCTCCAAATCATGTTGAAATACAGAAATAAACACTTTTTCATAAACAAGCTCCAAATCATGTTGAAATTCAGAAATGAACACTTTTTCAAAAACAAGCTCCAAATCATGTTGAAATACAGAAATAATCACTTTTTCAAAAACAAGCTCCAAATCATGTTGAAATACAGAAATGAAAACTTTTTCAAAAACAAGCTCCAAATCATGTTGAAATTCAGAAATGAACACTTTTTCAAAAACAAGCTCCAAATCATGTTGAAATACAGAAATAAAAACTTTTTCAAAAACAAGCTCCAAATCATGTTGAAATTCAGAAATGAACACTTTTTCAAAAACAAGCCTCAAATCATGTTGAAATACAGAAATGAACACTTTTTCAAAAACAAGCTCCAAATCATGTTGAAATACAGAAATAATCACTTTTTCAAAAACAAGCTCCAAATCATGTTGAAATACAGAAATAAACACTTTTCCAAATACAAGCTCCAAATCATGTTGAAATTCAGAAATGAACACTTTTTCAAAAACAAGCTCCAAATCATGTTGAAATACAGAAATAATCACTTTTTCAAAAACAAGCTCCAAATCATGTTGAAATACAGAAATGAACACTTTTCCAAATACAAGCTCCAAATCATGTTGAAATACAGAAATGAACACTTTTTCAAAAACAAGCTCCAAATCATGTTGAAATACAGAAATAATCACTTTTTCAAAAACAAGCTCCAAATCATGTTGAAATACAGAAATAAACACTTTTTCATAAACAAGCTCTAAATCATGTTTGATGCACTCTGTAAGTGATTTTGTTTTCAGTACTGTTAGAACTGGATGATAGGAACGTTGTAGACAGTTTTCAGCAAGTTGCAATATTGGAATACAGAAATAAACACTTTTCCAAAAACAAGCTCCAAATCATGTTGAAATACAGAAATGATCACTTTTTCAAAAACAAGCTCCAAATCATGTTGAAATACAGAAATAAACACTTTTTCATAAACAAGCTCTAAATCATGTTTGATGCACTCTGTAAGTGATTTTGTTTTCAGTACTGTTAGAACTGGATGATAGGAACATTGTGGACAGTTTTCAGCAAGTTGCAATATTGGAATACAGAAATAAACACTTTTCCAAAAACAAGCTCCAAATCATGTTGAAATACAGAAATAATCACTTTTTCAAAAACAAGCTCCAAATCATGTTGAAATACAGAAATAATCACTTTTCCAAAAACAAGCTCCAAATCATGTTGAAATACAGAAATAATCACTTTTTCAAAAACAAGCTCCAAATCATGTTGAAATACAGAAATGAACACTTTTTCAAAAACAAGCTCCAAATCATGTTGAAATACAGAAATAATCACTTTTTCAAAAACAAGCTTCAAATCATCATGTTGAAATACAGAAATAAACACTTTTTCATAAACAAGCTCTAAATCATGTTTGATGCACTCTGTAAGTGATTTTGTTTTCAGTACTGTTAGAACTGGATGATAGGAACATTGTGGACAGTTTTCAGCAAGTTGCAATATTGGAATACAGAAATAAACACTTTTCCAAAAACAAGCTCCAAATCATGTTGAAATACAGAAATAAACACTTTTCCAAAAACAAGCTCCAAATCATGTTGAAATACAGAAATGAACACTTTTTCAAAAACAAGCTTCAAATCATGTTGAAATACAGAAATAATCACTTTTTCAGAAACAAGCTCCAAATCATGTTGAAATACAGAAATGAAAACTTTTTCAAAAACAAGCTCCAAATCATGTTGAAATACAGATATAATCAATTTTTCAAAAACAAGCTCCAAATCATGTTGAAATACAGAAATTAAAACTTTTTCAAAAACAAGCTCCAAATCATGTTGAAATACAGAAATGAACACTTTTTCAAAAACAAGCTCCAAATCATGTTGAAATACAGAAATAATCACTTTTTCAAAAACAAGCTCCAAATCATGTTGAAATACAGAAATAAACACTTTTTCATAAACAAGCTCTAAATCATGTTTGATGCACTCTGTAAATGATTTTGTTTTCAGTACTGTTAGAACTGGATGATAGGAACGTTGTAGACAGTTTTCAGCAAGTTGCAATATTGGAATACAGAAATAAACACTTTTCCAAAAACAAGCTCCAAATCATGTTGAAATACAGAAATTATCACTTTTTCAAAAACAAGCTCCAAATCATGTTGAAATACAGAAATAAACACTTTTTCATAAACAAGCTCTAAATCATGTTTGATGCACTCTGTAAGTGATTTTGTTTTCAGTACTGTTAGAACTGGATGATAGGAACGTTGTAGACAGTTTTCAGCAGGTTGCAATATTGGAATACAGAAATAAACACTTTTCCAAAAACAAGCTCCAAATCATGTTGAAATACAGAAATGATCACTTTTTCAAAAACAAGCTCCAAATCATGTTGAAATACAGAAATAAACACTTTTTCATAAACAAGCTCTAAATCATGTTTGATGCACTCTGTAAGTGATTTTGTTTTCAGTACTGTTAGAACTAGATGATAGGAACATTGTGGACAGTTTTCAGCAAGTTGCAATATTGGAATACAGAAATAAACACTTTTCCAAAAACATGCTCCAAATCATGTTGAAATACAGAAATAAACACTTTTCCAAAAACAAGCTCCAAATCATGTTGAAATACAGAAATGAACACTTTTTCAAAAACAAGCTTCAAATCATGTTGAAATACAGAAATAATCACTTTTTCAAAAACAAGCTCCAAATCATGTTGAAATACAGAAATGAAAAGTTTTTCAAAAACAAGCTCCAAATCATGTTGAAATACAGAAATAATCACTTCTTCAAAAACAAGCTCCAAATCATGTTGAAATACAGAAATAAACACTTTTTCATAAACAAGCTCTAAATCATGTTTGATGCACTCTGTAAGTGATTTTGTTTTCAGTACTGTTAGAACTGGATGATAGGAACATTGTGGACAGTTTTCAGCAAGTTGCAATATTGGAATACAGAAATAAACACTTTTCCAAAAACAAGCTCCAAATCATGTTGAAATACAGAAATGAACACTTTTTCAAAAACAAGCTCCAAATCATGTTGAAATACAGAAATAATCACTTTTTCAAAAACAAGCTCCAAATCATGTTGAAATACAGAAATAAACACTTTTCCAAAAACAAGCTCCAAATCATGTTGAAATTCAGAAATAATCACTTTTTCAAAAACAAGCTCCAAATCATGTTGAAATACAGAAATAATCACTTTTCCAAAAAACAAGCTCCAAATCATGTTGAAATACAGAAATAATCACTTTTTCAAAAACAAGCTCCAAATCATGTTGAAATACAGAAATGAACACTTTTTCAAAAACAAGCTTCAAATCATCATGTTGAAATACAGAAATAATCACTTTTTCAGAAACAAGCTCCAAATCATGTTGAAATACAGAAATGAAAACTTTTTCAAAAACAAGCTCCAAATCATGTTGAAATACAGATATAATCAATTTTTCAAAAACAAGCTCCAAATCATGTTGAAATACAGAAATTAAAACTTTTTCAAAAACAAGCTCCAAATCATGTTGAAATACAGAAATGAACACTTTTTCAAAAACAAGCTCCAAATCATGTTGAAATACAGAAATAATCACTTTTTCAAAAACAAGCTCCAAATCATGTTGAAATACAGAAATAAACACTTTTTCATAAACAAGCTCTAAATCATGTTTGATGCACTCTGTAAATGATTTTGTTTTCAGTACTGTTAGAACTGGATGATAGGAACGTTGTAGACAGTTTTCAGCAAGTTGCAATATTGGAATACAGAAATAAACACTTTTCCAAAAACAAGCTCCAAATCATGTTGAAATACAGAAATGATCACTTTTTCAAAAACAAGCTCCAAATCATGTTGAAATACAGAAATAAACACTTTTTCATAAACAAGCTCTAAATCATGTTTGATGCACTCTGTAAGTGATTTTGTTTTCAGTACTGTTAGAACTGGATGATAGGAACGTTGTAGACAGTTTTCAGCAGGTTGCAATATTGGAATACAGAAATAAACACTTTTCCAAAAACAAGCTCCAAATCATGTTGAAATACAGAAATGATCACTTTTTCAAAAACAAGCTCCAAATCATGTTGAAATACAGAAATAAACACTTTTTCATAAACAAGCTCTAAATCATGTTTGATGCACTCTGTAAGTGATTTTGTTTTCAGTACTGTTAGAACTAGATGATAGGAACATTGTGGACAGTTTTCAGCAAGTTGCAATATTGGAATACAGAAATAAACACTTTTCCAAAAACATGCTCCAAATCATGTTGAAATACAGAAATAAACACTTTTCCAAAAACAAGCTCCAAATCATGTTGAAATACAGAAATGAACACTTTTTCAAAAACAAGCTTCAAATCATGTTGAAATACAGAAATAATCACTTTTTCAAAAACAAGCTCCAAATCATGTTGAAATACAGAAATGAAAAGTTTTTCAAAAACAAGCTCCAAATCATGTTGAAATACAGAAATAATCACTTCTTCAAAAACAAGCTCCAAATCATGTTGAAATACAGAAATAAACACTTTTTCATAAACAAGCTCTAAATCATGTTTGATGCACTCTGTAAGTGATTTTGTTTTCAGTACTGTTAGAACTGGATGATAGGAACATTGTGGACAGTTTTCAGCAAGTTGCAATATTGGAATACAGAAATAAACACTTTTCCAAAAACAAGCTCCAAATCATGTTGAAATACAGAAATGAACACTTTTTCAAAAACAAGCTCCAAATCATGTTGAAATACAGAAATAATCACTTTTTCAAAAACAAGCTCCAAATCATGTTGAAATACAGAAATGAAAACTTTTTCAAAAACAAGCTCCAAATCATGTTGAAATACAGAAATAATCACTTCTTCAAAAACAAGCTCCAAATCATGTTGAAATACAGAAATAAACACTTTTTCATAAACAAGCTCTAAATCATGTTTGATGCACTCTGTAAGTGATTTTGTTTTCAGTACTGTTAGAACTGGATGATAGGAACATTGTGGACAGTTTTCAGCAAGTTGCAATATTGGAATACAGAAATAAACACTTTTCCAAAAACAAGCTCCAAATCATGTTGAAATACAGAAATAAACACTTTTCCAAAAACAAGCTCCAAATCATGTTGAAATACAGAAATGAACACTTTTTCAAAAACAAGCTTCAAATCATGTTGAAATACAGAAATAATCACTTTTTCAGAAACAAGCTCCAAATCATGTTGAAATACAGAAATGAAAACTTTTTCAAAAACAAGCTCCAAATCATGTTGAAATACAGATATAATCAATTTTTCAAAAACAAGCTCCAAATCATGTTGAAATACAGAAATTAAAACTTTTTCAAAAACAAGCTCCAAATCATGTTGAAATACAGAAATGAACACTTTTTCAAAAACAAGCTCCAAATCATGTTGAAATACAGAAATAATCACTTTTTCAAAAACAAGCTCCAAATCATGTTGAAATACAGAAATAAACACTTTTTCATAAACAAGCTCTAAATCATGTTTGATGCACTCTGTAAATGATTTTGTTTTCAGTACTGTTAGAACTGGATGATAGGAACGTTGTAGACAGTTTTCAGCAAGTTGCAATATTGGAATACAGAAATAAACACTTTTCCAAAAACAAGCTCCAAATCATGTTGAAATACAGAAATTATCACTTTTTCAAAAACAAGCTCCAAATCATGTTGAAATACAGAAATAAACACTTTTTCATAAACAAGCTCTAAATCATGTTTGATGCACTCTGTAAGTGATTTTGTTTTCAGTACTGTTAGAACTGGATGATAGGAACGTTGTAGACAGTTTTCAGCAGGTTGCAATATTGGAATACAGAAATAAACACTTTTCCAAAAACAAGCTCCAAATCATGTTGAAATACAGAAATGATCACTTTTTCAAAAACAAGCTCCAAATCATGTTGAAATACAGAAATAAACACTTTTTCATAAACAAGCTCTAAATCATGTTTGATGCACTCTGTAAGTGATTTTGTTTTCAGTACTGTTAGAACTAGATGATAGGAACATTGTGGACAGTTTTCAGCAAGTTGCAATATTGGAATACAGAAATAAACACTTTTCCAAAAAAATGCTCCAAATCATGTTGAAATACAGAAATAAACACTTTTCCAAAAACAAGCTCCAAATCATGTTGAAATACAGAAATGAACACTTTTTCAAAAACAAGCTTCAAATCATGTTGAAATACAGAAATAATCACTTTTTCAAAAACAAGCTCCAAATCATGTTGAAATACAGAAATGAAAACTTTTTCAAAAACAAGCTCCAAATCATGTTGAAATACAGAAATAATCACTTCTTCAAAAACAAGCTCCAAATCATGTTGAAATACAGAAATAAACACTTTTTCATAAACAAGCTCTAAATCATGTTTGATGCACTCTGTAAGTGATTTTGTTTTCAGTACTGTTAGAACTGGATGATAGGAACATTGTGGACAGTTTTCAGCAAGTTGCAATATTGGAATACAGAAATAAACACTTTTCCAAAAACAAGCTCCAAATCATGTTGAAATACAGAAATGAACACTTTTTCAAAAACAAGCTCCAAATCATGTTGAAATACAGAAATAATCACTTTTTCAAAAACAAGCTCCAAATCATGTTGAAATACAGAAATAAACACTTTTCCAAAAACAAGCTCCAAATCATGTTGAAATTCAGAAATAATCACTTTTTCAAAAACAAGCTCCAAATCATGTTGAAATACAGAAATAATCACTTTTCCAAAAAACAAGCTCCAAATCATGTTGAAATACAGAAATAATCACTTTTTCAAAAACAAGCTCCAAATCATGTTGAAATACAGAAATGAACACTTTTTCAAAAACAAGCTTCAAATCATCATGTTGAAATACAGAAATAATCACTTTTTCAGAAACAAGCTCCAAATCATGTTGAAATACAGAAATGAAAACTTTTTCAAAAACAAGCTCCAAATCATGTTGAAATACAGATATAATCAATTTTTCAAAAACAAGCTCCAAATCATGTTGAAATACAGAAATTAAAACTTTTTCAAAAACAAGCTCCAAATCATGTTGAAATACAGAAATGAACACTTTTTCAAAAACAAGCTCCAAATCATGTTGAAATACAGAAATAATCACTTTTTCAAAAACAAGCTCCAAATCATGTTGAAATACAGAAATAAACACTTTTTCATAAACAAGCTCTAAATCATGTTTGATGCACTCTGTAAATGATTTTGTTTTCAGTACTGTTAGAACTGGATGATAGGAACGTTGTAGACAGTTTTCAGCAAGTTGCAATATTGGAATACAGAAATAAACACTTTTCCAAAAACAAGCTCCAAATCATGTTGAAATACAGAAATGATCACTTTTTCAAAAACAAGCTCCAAATCATGTTGAAATACAGAAATAAACACTTTTTCATAAACAAGCTCTAAATCATGTTTGATGCACTCTGTAAGTGATTTTGTTTTCAGTACTGTTAGAACTGGATGATAGGAACGTTGTAGACAGTTTTCAGCAGGTTGCAATATTGGAATACAGAAATAAACACTTTTCCAAAAACAAGCTCCAAATCATGTTGAAATACAGAAATGATCACTTTTTCAAAAACAAGCTCCAAATCATGTTGAAATACAGAAATAAACACTTTTTCATAAACAAGCTCTAAATCATGTTTGATGCACTCTGTAAGTGATTTTGTTTTCAGTACTGTTAGAACTGGATGATAGGAACATTGTGGACAGTTTTCAGCAAGTTGCAATATTGGAATACAGAAATAAACACTTTTCCAAAAACAAGCTCCAAATCATGTTGAAATACAGAAATGAACACTTTTTCAAAAACAAGCTCCAAATCATGTTGAAATACAGAAATAAACACTTTTCCAAAAACAAGCTCCAAATCATGTTGAAATTCAGAAATAATCACTTTTTCAAAAACAAGCTCCAAATCATGTTGAAATACAGAAATAATCACTTTTTCAAAAACAAGCTCCAAATCATGTTGAAATACAGAAATAAACACTTTTCCAAATACAAGCTCCAAATCATGTTGAAATTCAGAAATGAACACTTTTTCAAAAACAAGCTCCAAATCATGTTGAAATACAGAAATAATCACTTTTTCAAAAACAAGCTCCAAATCATGTTGAAATACAGAAATGAACACTTTTTCAAAAACAAGCTCCAAATCATGTTGAAATACAGAAATAAAAACTTTTTCAAAAACAAGCTCCAAATCATGTTGAAATACAGAAATAATCACTTTTTCAAAAACAAGCTCCAAATCATGTTGAAATACAGAAATAAACACTTTTTCATAAACAAGCTCCAAATCATGTTGAAATTCAGAAATGAACACTTTTTCAAAAACAAGCTCCAAATCATGTTGAAATACAGAAATAATCACTTTTTCAAAAACAAGCTCCAAATCATGTTGAAATACAGAAATGAAAACTTTTTCAAAAACAAGCTCCAAATCATGTTGAAATTCAGAAATGAACACTTTTTCAAAAACAAGCTCCAAATCATGTTGAAATACAGAAATAAAAACTTTTTCAAAAACAAGCTCCAAATCATGTTGAAATTCAGAAATGAACACTTTTTCAAAAACAAGCCTCAAATCATGTTGAAATACAGAAATGAACACTTTTTCAAAAACAAGCTCCAAATCATGTTGAAATACAGAAATAATCACTTTTTCAAAAACAAGCTCCAAATCATGTTGAAATACAGAAATAAACACTTTTCCAAATACAAGCTCCAAATCATGTTGAAATTCAGAAATGAACACTTTTTCAAAAACAAGCTCCAAATCATGTTGAAATACAGAAATAATCACTTTTTCAAAAACAAGCTCCAAATCATGTTGAAATACAGAAATGAACACTTTTCCAAATACAAGCTCCAAATCATGTTGAAATACAGAAATGAACACTTTTTCAAAAACAAGCTCCAAATCATGTTGAAATACAGAAATAATCACTTTTTCAAAAACAAGCTCCAAATCATGTTGAAATACAGAAATAAACACTTTTTCATAAACAAGCTCTAAATCATGTTTGATGCACTCTGTAAGTGATTTTGTTTTCAGTACTGTTAGAACTGGATGATAGGAACGTTGTAGACAGTTTTCAGCAAGTTGCAATATTGGAATACAGAAATAAACACTTTTCCAAAAACAAGCTCCAAATCATGTTGAAATACAGAAATGATCACTTTTTCAAAAACAAGCTCCAAATCATGTTGAAATACAGAAATAAACACTTTTTCATAAACAAGCTCTAAATCATGTTTGATGCACTCTGTAAGTGATTTTGTTTTCAGTACTGTTAGAACTGGATGATAGGAACATTGTGGACAGTTTTCAGCAAGTTGCAATATTGGAATACAGAAATAAACACTTTTCCAAAAACAAGCTCCAAATCATGTTGAAATACAGAAATAATCACTTTTTCAAAAACAAGCTCCAAATCATGTTGAAATACAGAAATAATCACTTTTCCAAAAACAAGCTCCAAATCATGTTGAAATACAGAAATAATCACTTTTTCAAAAACAAGCTCCAAATCATGTTGAAATACAGAAATGAACACTTTTTCAAAAACAAGCTCCAAATCATGTTGAAATACAGAAATAATCACTTTTTCAAAAACAAGCTTCAAATCATCATGTTGAAATACAGAAATAAACACTTTTTCATAAACAAGCTCTAAATCATGTTTGATGCACTCTGTAAGTGATTTTGTTTTCAGTACTGTTAGAACTGGATGATAGGAACATTGTGGACAGTTTTCAGCAAGTTGCAATATTGGAATACAGAAATAAACACTTTTCCAAAAACAAGCTCCAAATCATGTTGAAATACAGAAATAAACACTTTTCCAAAAACAAGCTCCAAATCATGTTGAAATACAGAAATGAACACTTTTTCAAAAACAAGCTTCAAATCATGTTGAAATACAGAAATAATCACTTTTTCAGAAACAAGCTCCAAATCATGTTGAAATACAGAAATGAAAACTTTTTCAAAAACAAGCTCCAAATCATGTTGAAATACAGATATAATCAATTTTTCAAAAACAAGCTCCAAATCATGTTGAAATACAGAAATTAAAACTTTTTCAAAAACAAGCTCCAAATCATGTTGAAATACAGAAATGAACACTTTTTCAAAAACAAGCTCCAAATCATGTTGAAATACAGAAATAATCACTTTTTCAAAAACAAGCTCCAAATCATGTTGAAATACAGAAATAAACACTTTTTCATAAACAAGCTCTAAATCATGTTTGATGCACTCTGTAAATGATTTTGTTTTCAGTACTGTTAGAACTGGATGATAGGAACGTTGTAGACAGTTTTCAGCAAGTTGCAATATTGGAATACAGAAATAAACACTTTTCCAAAAACAAGCTCCAAATCATGTTGAAATACAGAAATTATCACTTTTTCAAAAACAAGCTCCAAATCATGTTGAAATACAGAAATAAACACTTTTTCATAAACAAGCTCTAAATCATGTTTGATGCACTCTGTAAGTGATTTTGTTTTCAGTACTGTTAGAACTGGATGATAGGAACGTTGTAGACAGTTTTCAGCAGGTTGCAATATTGGAATACAGAAATAAACACTTTTCCAAAAACAAGCTCCAAATCATGTTGAAATACAGAAATGATCACTTTTTCAAAAACAAGCTCCAAATCATGTTGAAATACAGAAATAAACACTTTTTCATAAACAAGCTCTAAATCATGTTTGATGCACTCTGTAAGTGATTTTGTTTTCAGTACTGTTAGAACTAGATGATAGGAACATTGTGGACAGTTTTCAGCAAGTTGCAATATTGGAATACAGAAATAAACACTTTTCCAAAAACATGCTCCAAATCATGTTGAAATACAGAAATAAACACTTTTCCAAAAACAAGCTCCAAATCATGTTGAAATACAGAAATGAACACTTTTTCAAAAACAAGCTTCAAATCATGTTGAAATACAGAAATAATCACTTTTTCAAAAACAAGCTCCAAATCATGTTGAAATACAGAAATGAAAAGTTTTTCAAAAACAAGCTCCAAATCATGTTGAAATACAGAAATAATCACTTCTTCAAAAACAAGCTCCAAATCATGTTGAAATACAGAAATAAACACTTTTTCATAAACAAGCTCTAAATCATGTTTGATGCACTCTGTAAGTGATTTTGTTTTCAGTACTGTTAGAACTGGATGATAGGAACATTGTGGACAGTTTTCAGCAAGTTGCAATATTGGAATACAGAAATAAACACTTTTCCAAAAACAAGCTCCAAATCATGTTGAAATACAGAAATGAACACTTTTTCAAAAACAAGCTCCAAATCATGTTGAAATACAGAAATAATCACTTTTTCAAAAACAAGCTCCAAATCATGTTGAAATACAGAAATAAACACTTTTCCAAAAACAAGCTCCAAATCATGTTGAAATTCAGAAATAATCACTTTTTCAAAAACAAGCTCCAAATCATGTTGAAATACAGAAATAATCACTTTTCCAAAAAACAAGCTCCAAATCATGTTGAAATACAGAAATAATCACTTTTTCAAAAACAAGCTCCAAATCATGTTGAAATACAGAAATGAACACTTTTTCAAAAACAAGCTTCAAATCATCATGTTGAAATACAGAAATAATCACTTTTTCAGAAACAAGCTCCAAATCATGTTGAAATACAGAAATGAAAACTTTTTCAAAAACAAGCTCCAAATCATGTTGAAATACAGATATAATCAATTTTTCAAAAACAAGCTCCAAATCATGTTGAAATACAGAAATTAAAACTTTTTCAAAAACAAGCTCCAAATCATGTTGAAATACAGAAATGAACACTTTTTCAAAAACAAGCTCCAAATCATGTTGAAATACAGAAATAATCACTTTTTCAAAAACAAGCTCCAAATCATGTTGAAATACAGAAATAAACACTTTTTCATAAACAAGCTCTAAATCATGTTTGATGCACTCTGTAAATGATTTTGTTTTCAGTACTGTTAGAACTGGATGATAGGAACGTTGTAGACAGTTTTCAGCAAGTTGCAATATTGGAATACAGAAATAAACACTTTTCCAAAAACAAGCTCCAAATCATGTTGAAATACAGAAATGATCACTTTTTCAAAAACAAGCTCCAAATCATGTTGAAATACAGAAATAAACACTTTTTCATAAACAAGCTCTAAATCATGTTTGATGCACTCTGTAAGTGATTTTGTTTTCAGTACTGTTAGAACTGGATGATAGGAACGTTGTAGACAGTTTTCAGCAGGTTGCAATATTGGAATACAGAAATAAACACTTTTCCAAAAACAAGCTCCAAATCATGTTGAAATACAGAAATGATCACTTTTTCAAAAACAAGCTCCAAATCATGTTGAAATACAGAAATAAACACTTTTTCATAAACAAGCTCTAAATCATGTTTGATGCACTCTGTAAGTGATTTTGTTTTCAGTACTGTTAGAACTGGATGATAGGAACATTGTGGACAGTTTTCAGCAAGTTGCAATATTGGAATACAGAAATAAACACTTTTCCAAAAACAAGCTCCAAATCATGTTGAAATACAGAAATGAACACTTTTTCAAAAACAAGCTCCAAATCATGTTGAAATACAGAAATAATCACTTTTTCAAAAACAAGCTCCAAATCATGTTGAAATACAGAAATGAAAAGTTTTTCAAAAACAAGCTCCAAATCATGTTGAAATACAGAAATAATCACTTCTTCAAAAACAAGCTCCAAATCATGTTGAAATACAGAAATAAACACTTTTTCATAAACAAGCTCTAAATCATGTTTGATGCACTCTGTAAGTGATTTTGTTTTCAGTACTGTTAGAACTGGATGATAGGAACATTGTGGACAGTTTTCAGCAAGATGCAATATTGGAATACAGAAATAAACACTTTTCCAAAAACAAGCTCCAAATCATGTTGAAATACAGAAATGAACACTTTTTCAAAAACAAGCTCCAAATCATGTTGAAATACAGAAATAAACACTTTTCCAAATACAAGCTCCAAATCATGTTGAAATTCAGAAATGAACACTTTTTCAAAAACAAGCTCCAAATCATGTTGAAATACAGAAAAAATCACTTTTTCAAAAACAAGCTCCAAATCATGTTGAAATACAGAAATGAACACTTTTTCAAAAACAAGCTCCAAATCATGTTTGAAGCACTACAGAAAGTGAAACAGTTTTCCAAGAACAAGCTCCAGAATCATGGATGAAATTCAGGAACATAGTGGACAGTTTTCAAAAGCAAGCTGCAAATCATGTGGAAATACAGAAATAAACACTTTTCCAAAAACAAGCTCCAAATCATGTTGAAATACAGAAATAAACACTTTTCCAAAAACAAGCTCCAAATCATGTTGAAATACAGAAATGAACACTTTTTCAAAAACAAGCTTCAAATCATCATGTTGAAATACAGAAATAATCACTTTTTCAGAAACAAGCTCCAAATCATGTTGAAATACAGAAATGAAAACTTTTTCAAAAACAAGCTCCAAATCATGTTGAAATACAGATATAATCAATTTTTCAAAAACAAGCTCCAAATCATGTTGAAATACAGAAATTAAAACTTTTTCAAAAACAAGCTCCAAATCATGTTGAAATACAGAAATGAACACTTTTTCAAAAACAAGCTCCAAATCATGTTGAAATACAGAAATAATCACTTTTTCAAAAACAAGCTCCAAATCATGTTGAAATACAGAAATAAACACTTTTTCATAAACAAGCTCTAAATCATGTTTGATGCACTCTGTAAATGATTTTGTTTTCAGTACTGTTAGAACTGGATGATAGGAACGTTGTAGACAGTTTTCAGCAAGTTGCAATATTGGAATACAGAAATAAACACTTTTCCAAAAACAAGCTCCAAATCATGTTGAAATACAGAAATGATCACTTTTTCAAAAACAAGCTCCAAATCATGTTGAAATACAGAAATAAACACTTTTTCATAAACAAGCTCTAAATCATGTTTGATGCACTCTGTAAGTGATTTTGTTTTCAGTACTGTTAGAACTGGATGATAGGAACGTTGTAGACAGTTTTCAGCAGGTTGCAATATTGGAATACAGAAATAAACACTTTTCCAAAAACAAGCTCCAAATCATGTTGAAATACAGAAATGATCACTTTTTCAAAAACAAGCTCCAAATCATGTTGAAATACAGAAATAAACACTTTTTCATAAACAAGCTCTAAATCATGTTTGATGCACTCTGTAAGTGATTTTGTTTTCAGTACTGTTAGATTTAGATGATAGGAACATTGTGGACAGTTTTCAGCAAGTTGCAATATTGGAATACAGAAATAAACACTTTTCCAAAAACATGCTCCAAATCATGTTGAAATACAGAAATAAACACTTTTCCAAAAACAAGCTCCAAATCATGTTGAAATACAGAAATGAACACTTTTTCAAAAACAAGCTTCAAATCATGTTGAAATACAGAAATAATCACTTTTTCAAAAACAAGCTCCAAATCATGTTGAAATACAGAAATGAAAACTTTTTCAAAAACAAGCTCCAAATCATGTTGAAATACAGAAATAATCACTTCTTCAAAAACAAGCTCCAAATCATGTTGAAATACAGAAATAAACACTTTTTCATAAACAAGCTCTAAATCATGTTTGATGCACTCTGTAAGTGATTTTGTTTTCAGTACTGTTAGAACTGGATGATAGGAACATTGTGGACAGTTTTCAGCAAGTTGCAATATTGGAATACAGAAATAAACACTTTTCCAAAAACAAGCTCCAAATCATGTTGAAATACAGAAATGAACACTTTTTCAAAAACAAGCTCCAAATCATGTTGAAATACAGAAATAAACACTTTTCCAAATACAAGCTCCAAATCATGTTGAAATTCAGAAATGAACACTTTTTCAAAAACAAGCTCCAAATCATGTTGAAATACAGACATAATCACTTTTTCAAAAACAAGCTCCAAATCATGTTGAAATACAGAAATGAACACTTTTTCAAAAACAAGCTCCAAATCATGTTGAAATACAGAAATAAAAACTTTTTCAAAAACAAGCTCCAAATCATGTTGAAATACAGAAATAATCACTTTTTCAAAAACAAGCTCCAAATCATGTTGAAATACAGAAATAAACACTTTTTCATAAACAAGCTCCAAATCATGTTGAAATTCAGAAATGAACACTTTTTCAAAAACAAGCTCCAAATCATGTTGAAATACAGAAATGAAAACTTTTTCAAAAACAAGCTCCAAATCATGTTGAAATACAGAAATGAACACTTTTCCAAATACAAGCTCCAAATCATGTTGAAATTCAGAAATGAACACTTTTTCAAAAACAAGCTCCAAATCATGTTGAAATACAGAAATAAAAACTTTTTCAAAAACAAGCTCCAAATCATGTTGAAATTCAGAAATGAACACTTTTTCAAAAACAAGCCTCAAATCATGTTGAAATACAGAAATGAACACTTTTTCAAAAACAAGCTCCAAATCATGTTGAAATACAGAAATAATCACTTTTTCAAAAACAAGCTCCAAATCATGTTGAAATACAGAAATAAACACTTTTCCAAATACAAGCTCCAAATCATGTTGAAATTCAGAAATGAACACTTTTTCAAAAACAAGCTCCAAATCATGTTGAAATACAGAAATAATCACTTTTTCAAAAACAAGCTCCAAATCATGTTGAAATACAGAAATGAACACTTTTCCAAATACAAGCTCCAAATCATGTTGAAATACAGAAATGAACACTTTTTCAAAAACAAGCTCCAAATCATGTTGAAATACAGAAATAATCACTTTTTCAAAAACAAGCTCCAAATCATGTTGAAATACAGAAATAAACACTTTTTCATAAACAAGCTCTAAATCATGTTTGATGCACTCTGTAAGTGATTTTGTTTTCAGTACTGTTAGAACTGGATGATAGGAACGTTGTAGACAGTTTTCAGCAAGTTGCAATATTGGAATACAGAAATAAACACTTTTCCAAAAACAAGCTCCAAATCATGTTGAAATACAGAAATGATCACTTTTTCAAAAACAAGCTCCAAATCATGTTGAAATACAGAAATAATCACTTTTTCAAAAACAAGCTCCAAATCATGTTGAAATACAGAAATAAACACTTTTCCAAAAACAAGCTCCAAATCATGTTGAAATTCAGAAATAATCACTTTTTCAAAAACAAGCTCCAAATCATGTTGAAATACAGAAATAATCACTTTTCCAAAAACAAGCTCCAAATCATGTTGAAATACAGAAATGAATCACTTTTTCAAAAACAAGCTCCAAATCATGTTGAAATACAGAAATGAACACTTTTTCAAAAACAAGCTCCAAATCATGTTGAAATACAGAAATGAATCACTTTTTCAAAAACAAGCTTCAAATCATCATGTTGAAATACAGAAATAAACACTTTTTCATAAACAAGCTCTAAATCATGTTTGATGCACTCTGTAAGTGATTTTGTTTTCAGTACTGTTAGAACTGGATGATAGGAACATTGTGGACAGTTTTCAGCAAGTTGCAATATTGGAATACAGAAATAAACACTTTTCCAAAAACAAGCTCCAAATCATGTTGAAATACAGAAATAAACACTTTTCCAAAAACAAGCTCCAAATCATGTTGAAATACAGAAATGAACACTTTTTCAAAAACAAGCTTCAAATCATGTTGAAATACAGAAATAATCACTTTTTCAGAAACAAGCTCCAAATCATGTTGAAATACAGAAATGAAAACTTTTTCAAAAACAAGCTCCAAATCATGTTGAAATACAGAAATAATCAATTTTTCAAAAACAAGCTCCAAATCATGTTGAAATACAGAAATTAAAACTTTTTCAAAAACAAGCTCCAAATCATGTTGAAATACAGAAATGAACACTTTTTCAAAAACAAGCTCCAAATCATGTTGAAATACAGAAATAATCACTTTTTCAAAAACAAGCTCCAAATCATGTTGAAATTCAGAAATGAACACTTTTTCAAAAACAAGCTCCAAATCATGTTGAAATACAGAAATAATCACTTTTTCAAAAACAAGCTCCAAATCATGTTGAAATACAGAAATGAACACTTTTCCAAATACAAGCTCCAAATCATGTTGAAATACAGAAATGAACACTTTTTCAAAAACAAGCTCCAAATCATGTTGAAATACAGAAATAATCACTTTTTCAAAAACAAGCTCCAAATCATGTTGAAATACAGAAATAAACACTTTTTCATAAACAAGCTCTAAATCATGTTTGATGCACTCTGTAAGTGATTTTGTTTTCAGTACTGTTAGAACTGGATGATAGGAACGTTGTAGACAGTTTTCAGCAAGTTGCAATATTGGAATACAGAAATAAACACTTTTCCAAAAACAAGCTCCAAATCATGTTGAAATACAGAAATGATCACTTTTTCAAAAACAAGCTCCAAATCATGTTGAAATACAGAAATAAACACTTTTTCATAAACAAGCTCTAAATCATGTTTGATGCACTCTGTAAGTGATTTTGTTTTCAGTACTGTTAGAACTGGATGATAGGAACATTGTGGATAGTTTTCCGCAAGTTGCAATATTGGAATACAGAAATAAACACTTTTCCAAAAACAAGCTCCAAATCATGTTGAAATACAGAAATGAACACTTTTTCAAAAACAAGCTCCAAATCATGTTGAAATACAGATATAATCACTTTTTCAAAAACATGCTCCAAATCATGTTGAAATACAGAAATAAACACTTTTCCAAAAACAAGCTCCAAATCATGTTGAAATTCAGAAATAATCACTTTTTCAAAAACAAGCTCCAAATCATGTTGAAATACAGAAATAATCACTTTTCCAAAAACAAGCTCCAAATCATGTTGAAATACAGAAATAATCACTTTTTCAAAAACAAGCTCCAAATCATGTTGAAATACAGAAATGAACACTTTTTCAAAAACAAGCTCCAAATCATGTTGAAATACAGAAATAATCACTTTTTCAAAAACAAGCTTCAAATCATCATGTTGAAATACAGAAATAAACACTTTTTCATAAACAAGCTCTAAATCATGTTTGATGCACTCTGTAAGTGATTTTGTTTTCAGTACTGTTAGAACTGGATGATAGGAACATTGTGGACAGTTTTCAGCAAGTTGCAATATTGGAATACAGAAATAAACACTTTTCCAAAAACAAGCTCCAAATCATGTTGAAATACAGAAATAAACACTTTTCCAAAAACAAGCTCCAAATCATGTTGAAATACAGAAATGAACACTTTTTCAAAAACAAGCTTCAAATCATGTTGAAATACAGAAATAATCACTTTTTCAGAAACAAGCTCCAAATCATGTTGAAATACAGAAATGAAAACTTTTTCAAAAACAAGCTCCAAATCATGTTGAAATACAGAAATAATCAATTTTTCAAAAACAAGCTCCAAATCATGTTGAAATACAGAAATTAAAACTTTTTCAAAAACAAGCTCCAAATCATGTTGAAATACAGAAATGAACACTTTTTCAAAAACAAGCTCCAAATCATGTTGAAATACAGAAATAATCACTTTTTCAAAAACAAGCTCCAAATCATGTTGAAATACAGAAATAAACACTTTTTCATAAACAAGCTCTAAATCATGTTTGATGCACTCTGTAAATGATTTTGTTTTCAGTACTGTTAGAACTGGATGATAGGAACGTTGTAGACAGTTTTCAGCAAGTTGCAATATTGGAATACAGAAATAAACACTTTTCCAAAAACAAGCTCCAAATCATGTTGAAATACAGAAATGATCACTTTTTCAAAAACAAGCTCCAAATCATGTTGAAATACAGAAATAAACACTTTTTCATAAACAAGCTCTAAATCATGTTTGATGCACTCTGTAAGTGATTTTGTTTTCAGTACTGTTAGAACTGGATGATAGGAACGTTGTAGACAGTTTTCAGCAAGTTGCAATATTGGAATACAGAAATAAACACTTTTCCAAAAACAAGCTCCAAATCATGTTGAAATACAGAAATGATCACTTTTTCAAAAACAAGCTCCAAATCATGTTGAAATACAGAAATAAACACTTTTTCATAAACAAGCTCTAAATCATGTTTGATGCACTCTGTAAGTGATTTTGTTTTCAGTACTGTTAGAACTAGATGATAGGAACATTGTGGACAGTTTTCAGCAAGTTGCAATATTGGAATACAGAAATAAACACTTTTCCAAAAACAAGCTCCAAATCATGTTGAAATACAGAAATAAACACTTTTCCAAAAACAAGCTCCAAATCATGTTGAAATACAGAAATGAACACTTTTTCAAAAACAAGCTTCAAATCATGTTGAAATACAGAAATAATCACTTTTTCAAAAACAAGCTCCAAATCATGTTGAAATACAGAAATGAAAACTTTTTCAAAAACAAGCTCCAAATCATGTTGAAATACAGAAATAATCACTTTTTCAAAAACAAGCTCCAAATCATGTTGAAATACAGAAATGAAAACTTTTTCAGAAACAAGCTCCAAATCATGTTGAAATACAGAAATGAAAACTTTTTCAAAAACAAGCTCCAAATCATGTTGAAATACAGAAATAATCACTTTTTCAAAAACAAGCTCCAAATCATGTTGAAATACAGAAATAATCACTTTTCCAAAAACAAGCTCCAAATCATGTTGAAATACAGAAATAAACACTTTTCCAAAAACAAGCTCCAAATCATGTTGAAATACAGAAATAATCACTTTTTCAAAAACAAGCTCCAAATCATGTTGAAATACAGAAATAATCACTTTTCCAAAAACAAGCTCCAAATCATGTTGAAATACAGAAATAAACACTTTTCCAAAAACAAGCTCCAAATCATGTTGAAATACAGAAATAATCACTTTTTCAAAAACAAGCTCCAAATCATGTTGAAATACAGAAATTAAAACTTTTTCAAAAACAAGCTCAAAAATCATGTTGAAATACAGAAATGAACACTTTTTCAAAAACAAGCTCCAAATCATGTTGAAATACAGAAATAATCACTTTTTCAAAAACAAGCTCCAAATCATGTTGAAATACAGAAATTAAAACTTTTTCAAAAACAAGCTCCAAATCATGTTGAAATACAGAAATGAACACTTTTTCAAAAACAAGCTCCAAATCATGTTGAAATACAGAAATAATCACTTTTTCAAAAACAAGCTCCAAATCCTGTTGAAATACAGAAATAAACACTTTTTCATAAACAAGCTCTAAATCATGTTTGATGCACTCTGTAAATGATTTTGTTTTCAGTACTGTTAGAACTGGATGATAGGAACGTTGTAGACAGTTTTCAGCAAGTTGCAATATTGGAATACAGAAATAAACACTTTTCCAAAAACAAGCTCCAAATCATGTTGAAATACAGAAATGATCACTTTTTCAAAAACAAGCTCCAAATCATGTTGAAATACAGAAATAAACACTTTTTCATAAACAAGCTCTAAATCATGTTTGATGCACTCTGTAAGTGATTTTGTTTTCAGTACTGTTAGAACTGGATGATAGGAACGTTGTAGACAGTTTTCAGCAAGTTGCAATATTGGAATACAGAAATAAACACTTTTCCAAAAACAAGCTCCAAATCATGTTGAAATACAGAAATGATCACTTTTTCAAAAACAAGCTCCAAATCATGTTGAAATACAGAAATAAACACTTTTTCATAAACAAGCTCTAAATCATGTTTGATGCACTCTGTAAGTGATTTTGTTTTCAGTACTGTTAGAACTAGATGATAGGAACATTGTGGACAGTTTTCAGCAAGTTGCAATATTGGAATACAGAAATAAACACTTTTCCAAAAACATGCTCCAAATCATGTTGAAATACAGAAATAAACACTTTTCCAAAAACAAGCTCCAAATCATGTTGAAATACAGAAATGAACACTTTTTCAAAAACAAGCTTCAAATCATGTTGAAATACAGAAATAATCACTTTTTCAAAAACAAGCTCCAAATCATGTTGAAATACAGAAATGAAAACTTTTTCAAAAACAAGCTCCAAATCATGTTGAAATACAGAAATAATCACTTCTTCAAAAACAAGCTCCAAATCATGTTGAAATACAGAAATAAACACTTTTTCATAAACAAGCTCTAAATCATGTTTGATGCACTCTGTAAGTGATTTTGTTTTCAGTACTGATAGAACTGGATGATAGGAACATTGTGGACAGTTTTCAGCAAGTTGCAATATTGGAATACAGAAATAAACACTTTTCCAAAAACATGCTCCAAATCATGTTGAAATACAGAAATAAATACTTTTCCAAAAACAAGCTCCAAATCATGTTGAAATACAGAAATGAACACTTTTTCAAAAACAAGCTTCAAATCATGTTGAAATACAGAAATAATCACTTTTTCAAAAACAAGCTCCAAATCATGTTGAAATACAGAAATGAAAACTTTTTCAAAAACAAGCTCCAAATCATGTTGAAATACAGAAATAATCACTTCTTCAAAAACAAGCTCCAAATCATGTTGAAATACAGAAATAAACACTTTTTCATAAACAAGCTCTAAATCATGTTTGATGCACTCTGTAAGTGATTTTGTTTTCAGTACTGATAGAACTGGATGATAGGAACATTGTGGACAGTTTTCAGCAAGTTGCAATATTGGAATACAGAAATAAACACTTTTCCAAAAACAAGCTCCAAATCATGTTGAAATACAGAAATGAACACTTTTTCAAAAACAAGCTCCAAATCATGTTGAAATACAGAAATAATCACTTTTTCAAAAACAAGCTCCAAATCATGTTGAAATACAGAAATAAACACTTTTCCAAAAACAAGCTCCAAATCATGTTGAAATTCAGAAATAATCACTTTTTCAAAAACAAGCTCCAAATCATGTTGAAATACAGAAATAATCACTTTTCCAAAAACAAGCTCCAAATCATGTTGAAATACAGAAATAATCACTTTTTCAAAAACAAGCTCCAAATCATGTTGAAATACAGAAATGAACACTTTTTCAAAAACAAGCTCCAAATCATGTTGAAATACAGAAATAATCACTTTTTCAAAAACAAGCTTCAAATCATCATGTTGAAATACAGAAATAAACACTTTTTCATAAACAAGCTCTAAATCATGTTTGATGCACTCTGTAAGTGATTTTGTTTTCAGTACTGTTAGAACTGGATGATAGGAACATTGTGGACAGTTTTCAGCAAGTTGCAATATTGGAATACAGAAATAAACACTTTTCCAAAAACAAGCTCCAAATCATGTTGAAATACAGAAATAAACACTTTTCCAAAAACAAGCTCCAAATCATGTTGAAATACAGAAATGAACACTTTTTCAAAAACAAGCTTCAAATCATGTTGAAATACAGAAATAATCACTTTTTCAGAAACAAGCTCCAAATCATGTTGAAATACAGAAATGAAAACTTTTTCAAAAACAAGCTCCAAATCATGTTGAAATACAGAAATAATCAATTTTTCAAAAACAAGCTCCAAATCATGTTGAAATACAGAAATTAAAACTTTTTCAAAAACAAGCTCCAAATCATGTTGAAATACAGAAATGAACACTTTTTCAAAAACAAGCTCCAAATCATGTTGAAATACAGAAATAATCACTTTTTCAAAAACAAGCTCCAAATCATGTTGAAATACAGAAATAAACACTTTTTCATAAACAAGCTCTAAATCATGTTTGATGCACTCTGTAAATGATTTTGTTTTCAGTACTGTTAGAACTGGATGATAGGAACGTTGTAGACAGTTTTCAGCAAGTTGCAATATTGGAATACAGAAATAAACACTTTTCCAAAAACAAGCTCCAAATCATGTTGAAATACAGAAATGATCACTTTTTCAAAAACAAGCTCCAAATCATGTTGAAATACAGAAATAAACACTTTTTCATAAACAAGCTCTAAATCATGTTTGATGCACTCTGTAAGTGATTTTGTTTTCAGTACTGTTAGAACTGGATGATAGGAACGTTGTAGACAGTTTTCAGCAAGTTGCAATATTGGAATACAGAAATAAACACTTTTCCAAAAACAAGCTCCAAATCATGTTGAAATACAGAAATAATCACTTTTCCAAAAACAAGCTCCAAATCATGTTGAAATACAGAAATAAACACTTTTCCAAAAACAAGCTCCAAATCATGTTGAAATACAGAAATAATCACTTTTTCAAAAACAAGCTCCAAATCATGTTGAAATACAGAAATAAACACTTTTTCATAAACAAGCTCTAAATCATGTTTGATGCACTCTGTAAGTGATTTTGTTTTCAGTACTGTTAGAACTGGATGATAGGAACGTTGTAGACAGTTTTCAGCAAGTTGCAATATTGGAATACAGAAATAAACACTTTTCCAAAAACAAGCTCCAAATCATGTTGAAATACAGAAATGATCACTTTTTCAAAAACAAGCTCCAAATCATGTTGAAATACAGAAATAAACACTTTTTCATAAACAAGCTCTAAATCATGTTTGATGCACTCTGTAAGTGATTTTGTTTTCAGTACTGTTAGAACTAGATGATAGGAACATTGTGGACAGTTTTCAGCAAGTTGCAATATTGGAATACAGAAATAAACACTTTTCCAAAAACAAGCTCCAAATCATGTTGAAATACAGAAATAAACACTTTTCCAAAAACAAGCTCCAAATCATGTTGAAATACAGAAATGAACACTTTTTCAAAAACAAGCTTCAAATCATGTTGAAATACAGAAATAATCACTTTTTCAAAAACAAGCTCCAAATCATGTTGAAATACAGAAATGAAAACTTTTTCAAAAACAAGCTCCAAATCATGTTGAAATACAGAAATAATCACTTTTTCAAAAACAAGCTCCAAATCATGTTGAAATACAGAAATGAAAACTTTTTCAGAAACAAGCTCCAAATCATGTTGAAATACAGAAATGAAAACTTTTTCAAAAACAAGCTCCAAATCATGTTGAAATACAGAAATAATCACTTTTTCAAAAACAAGCTCCAAATCATGTTGAAATACAGAAATAATCACTTTTCCAAAAACAAGCTCCAAATCATGTTGAAATACAGAAATAAACACTTTTCCAAAAACAAGCTCCAAATCATGTTGAAATACAGAAATAATCACTTTTTCAAAAACAAGCTCCAAATCATGTTGAAATACAGAAATAATCACTTTTCCAAAAACAAGCTCCAAATCATGTTGAAATACAGAAATAAACACTTTTCCAAAAACAAGCTCCAAATCATGTTGAAATACAGAAATAATCACTTTTTCAAAAACAAGCTCCAAATCATGTTGAAATACAGAAATTAAAACTTTTTCAAAAACAAGCTCAAAAATCATGTTGAAATACAGAAATGAACACTTTTTCAAAAACAAGCTCCAAATCATGTTGAAATACAGAAATAATCACTTTTTCAAAAACAAGCTCCAAATCATGTTGAAATACAGAAATTAAAACTTTTTCAAAAACAAGCTCCAAATCATGTTGAAATACAGAAATGAACACTTTTTCAAAAACAAGCTCCAAATCATGTTGAAATACAGAAATAATCACTTTTTCAAAAACAAGCTCCAAATCCTGTTGAAATACAGAAATAAACACTTTTTCATAAACAAGCTCTAAATCATGTTTGATGCACTCTGTAAATGATTTTGTTTTCAGTACTGTTAGAACTGGATGATAGGAACGTTGTAGACAGTTTTCAGCAAGTTGCAATATTGGAATACAGAAATAAACACTTTTCCAAAAACAAGCTCCAAATCATGTTGAAATACAGAAATGATCACTTTTTCAAAAACAAGCTCCAAATCATGTTGAAATACAGAAATAAACACTTTTTCATAAACAAGCTCTAAATCATGTTTGATGCACTCTGTAAGTGATTTTGTTTTCAGTACTGTTAGAACTGGATGATAGGAACGTTGTAGACAGTTTTCAGCAAGTTGCAATATTGGAATACAGAAATAAACACTTTTCCAAAAACAAGCTCCAAATCATGTTGAAATACAGAAATGATCACTTTTTCAAAAACAAGCTCCAAATCATGTTGAAATACAGAAATAAACACTTTTTCATAAACAAGCTCTAAATCATGTTTGATGCACTCTGTAAGTGATTTTGTTTTCAGTACTGTTAGAACTAGATGATAGGAACATTGTGGACAGTTTTCAGCAAGTTGCAATATTGGAATACAGAAATAAACACTTTTCCAAAAACATGCTCCAAATCATGTTGAAATACAGAAATAAACACTTTTCCAAAAACAAGCTCCAAATCATGTTGAAATACAGAAATGAACACTTTTTCAAAAACAAGCTTCAAATCATGTTGAAATACAGAAATAATCACTTTTTCAAAAACAAGCTCCAAATCATGTTGAAATACAGAAATGAAAACTTTTTCAAAAACAAGCTCCAAATCATGTTGAAATACAGAAATAATCACTTCTTCAAAAACAAGCTCCAAATCATGTTGAAATACAGAAATAAACACTTTTTCATAAACAAGCTCTAAATCATGTTTGATGCACTCTGTAAGTGATTTTGTTTTCAGTACTGATAGAACTGGATGATAGGAACATTGTGGACAGTTTTCAGCAAGTTGCAATATTGGAATACAGAAATAAACACTTTTCCAAAAACATGCTCCAAATCATGTTGAAATACAGAAATAAATACTTTTCCAAAAACAAGCTCCAAATCATGTTGAAATACAGAAATGAACACTTTTTCAAAAACAAGCTTCAAATCATGTTGAAATACAGAAATAATCACTTTTTCAAAAACAAGCTCCAAATCATGTTGAAATACAGAAATGAAAACTTTTTCAAAAACAAGCTCCAAATCATGTTGAAATACAGAAATAATCACTTCTTCAAAAACAAGCTCCAAATCATGTTGAAATACAGAAATAAACACTTTTTCATAAACAAGCTCTAAATCATGTTTGATGCACTCTGTAAGTGATTTTGTTTTCAGTACTGATAGAACTGGATGATAGGAACATTGTGGACAGTTTTCAGCAAGTTGCAATATTGGAATACAGAAATAAACACTTTTCCAAAAACAAGCTCCAAATCATGTTGAAATACAGAAATGAACACTTTTTCAAAAACAAGCTCCAAATCATGTTGAAATACAGAAATAATCACTTTTTCAAAAACAAGCTCCAAATCATGTTGAAATACAGAAATAAACACTTTTCCAAAAACAAGCTCCAAATCATGTTGAAATTCAGAAATAATCACTTTTTCAAAAACAAGCTCCAAATCATGTTGAAATACAGAAATAATCACTTTTCCAAAAACAAGCTCCAAATCATGTTGAAATACAGAAATAATCACTTTTTCAAAAACAAGCTCCAAATCATGTTGAAATACAGAAATGAACACTTTTTCAAAAACAAGCTCCAAATCATGTTGAAATACAGAAATAATCACTTTTTCAAAAACAAGCTTCAAATCATCATGTTGAAATACAGAAATAAACACTTTTTCATAAACAAGCTCTAAATCATGTTTGATGCACTCTGTAAGTGATTTTGTTTTCAGTACTGTTAGAACTGGATGATAGGAACATTGTGGACAGTTTTCAGCAAGTTGCAATATTGGAATACAGAAATAAACACTTTTCCAAAAACAAGCTCCAAATCATGTTGAAATACAGAAATAAACACTTTTCCAAAAACAAGCTCCAAATCATGTTGAAATACAGAAATGAACACTTTTTCAAAAACAAGCTTCAAATCATGTTGAAATACAGAAATAATCACTTTTTCAGAAACAAGCTCCAAATCATGTTGAAATACAGAAATGAAAACTTTTTCAAAAACAAGCTCCAAATCATGTTGAAATACAGAAATAATCAATTTTTCAAAAACAAGCTCCAAATCATGTTGAAATACAGAAATTAAAACTTTTTCAAAAACAAGCTCCAAATCATGTTGAAATACAGAAATGAACACTTTTTCAAAAACAAGCTCCAAATCATGTTGAAATACAGAAATAATCACTTTTTCAAAAACAAGCTCCAAATCATGTTGAAATACAGAAATAAACACTTTTTCATAAACAAGCTCTAAATCATGTTTGATGCACTCTGTAAATGATTTTGTTTTCAGTACTGTTAGAACTGGATGATAGGAACGTTGTAGACAGTTTTCAGCAAGTTGCAATATTGGAATACAGAAATAAACACTTTTCCAAAAACAAGCTCCAAATCATGTTGAAATACAGAAATGATCACTTTTTCAAAAACAAGCTCCAAATCATGTTGAAATACAGAAATAAACACTTTTTCATAAACAAGCTCTAAATCATGTTTGATGCACTCTGTAAGTGATTTTGTTTTCAGTACTGTTAGAACTGGATGATAGGAACGTTGTAGACAGTTTTCAGCAAGTTGCAATATTGGAATACAGAAATAAACACTTTTCCAAAAACAAGCTCCAAATCATGTTGAAATACAGAAATAATCACTTTTCCAAAAACAAGCTCCAAATCATGTTGAAATACAGAAATAAACACTTTTCCAAAAACAAGCTCCAAATCATGTTGAAATACAGAAATAATCACTTTTTCAAAAACAAGCTCCAAATCATGTTGAAATACAGAAATAATCACTTTTCCAAAAACAAGCTCCAAATCATGTTGAAATACAGAAATAAACACTTTTCCAAAAACAAGCTCCAAATCATGTTGAAATACAGAAATAATCACTTTTTCAAAAACAAGCTCCAAATCATGTTGAAATACAGAAATTAAAACTTTTTCAAAAACAAGCTCCAAATCATGTTGAAATACAGAAATGAACACTTTTTCAAAAACAAGCTCCAAATCATGTTGAAATACAGAAATAATCACTTTTTCAAAAACAAGCTCCAAATCATGTTGAAATACAGAAATTAAAACTTTTTCAAAAACAAGCTCCAAATCATGTTGAAATACAGAAATGAACACTTTTTCAAAAACAAGCTCCAAATCATGTTGAAATACAGAAATAATCACTTTTTCAAAAACAAGCTCCAAATCATGTTGAAATACAGAAATAAACACTTTTTCATAAACAAGCTCTAAATCATGTTTGATGCACTCTGTAAATGATTTTGTTTTCAGTACTGTTAGAACTGGATGATAGGAACGTTGTAGACAGTTTTCAGCAAGTTGCAATATTGGAATACAGAAATAAACACTTTTCCAAAAACAAGCTCCAAATCATGTTGAAATACAGAAATGATCACTTTTTCAAAAACAAGCTCCAAATCATGTTGAAATACAGAAATAAACACTTTTTCATAAACAAGCTCTAAATCATGTTTGATGCACTCTGTAAGTGATTTTGTTTTCAGTACTGTTAGAACTGGATGATAGGAACGTTGTAGACAGTTTTCAGCAAGTTGCAATATTGGAATACAGAAATAAACACTTTTCCAAAAACAAGCTCCAAATCATGTTGAAATACAGAAATGATCACTTTTTCAAAAACAAGCTCCAAATCATGTTGAAATACAGAAATAAACACTTTTTCATAAACAAGCTCTAAATGATGTTTGATGCACTCTGTAAGTGATTTTGTTTTCAGTACTGTTAGAACTAGATGATAGGAACATTGTGGACAGTTTTCAGCAAGTTGCAATATTGGAATACAGAAATAAACACTTTTCCAAAAACATGCTCCAAATCATGTTGAAATACAGAAATAAACACTTTTCCAAAAACAAGCTCCAAATCATGTTGAAATACAGAAATGAACACTTTTTCAAAAACAAGCTCCAAATCATGTTGAAATACAGAAATAATCACTTTTTCAAAAACAAGCTCCAAATCATGTTGAAATACAGAAATAAACACTTTTCCAAAAACAAGCTCCAAATCATGTTGAAATTCAGAAATAATCACTTTTTCAAAAACAAGCTCCAAATCATGTTGAAATACAGAAATAATCACTTTTCCAAAAACAAGCTCCAAATCATGTTGAAATACAGAAATAATCACTTTTTCAAAAACAAGCTCCAAATCATGTTGAAATACAGAAATGAACACTTTTTCAAAAACAAGCTCCAAATCATGTTGAAATACAGAAATAATCACTTTTTCAAAAACAAGCTTCAAATCATCATGTTGAAATACAGAAATAAACACTTTTTCATAAACAAGCTCTAAATCATGTTTGATGCACTCTGTAATTGATTTTGTTTTCAGTACTGTTAGAACTGGATGATAGGAACATTGTGGACAGTTTTCAGCAAGTTGCAATATTGGAATACAGAAATAAACACTTTTCCAAAAACAAGCTCCAAATCATGTTGAAATACAGAAATAAACACTTTTCCAAAAACAAGCTCCAAATCATGTTGAAATACAGAAATGAACACTTTTTCAAAAACAAGCTTCAAATCATGTTGAAATACAGAAATAATCACTTTTTCAGAAACAAGCTCCAAATCATGTTGAAATACAGAAATGAAAACTTTTTCAAAAACAAGCTCCAAATCATGTTGAAATACAGAAATAATCAATTTTTCAAAAACAAGCTCCAAATCATGTTGAAATACAGAAATTAAAACTTTTTCAAAAACAAGCTCCAAATCATGTTGAAATACAGAAATGAACACTTTTTCAAAAACAAGCTCCAAATCATGTTGAAATACAGAAATAATCACTTTTTCAAAAACAAGCTCCAAATCATGTTGAAATACAGAAATAAACACTTTTTCATAAACAAGCTCTAAATCATGTTTGATGCACTCTGTAAATGATTTTGTTTTCAGTACTGTTAGAACTGGATGATAGGAACGTTGTAGACAGTTTTCAGCAAGTTGCAATATTGGAATACAGAAATAAACACTTTTCCAAAAACAAGCTCCAAATCATGTTGAAATACAGAAATGATCACTTTTTCAAAAACAAGCTCCAAATCATGTTGAAATACAGAAATAAACACTTTTTCATAAACAAGCTCTAAATCATGTTTGATGCACTCTGTAAGTGATTTTGTTTTCAGTACTGTTAGAACTGGATGATAGGAACGTTGTAGACAGTTTTCAGCAAGTTGCAATATTGGAATACAGAAATAAACACTTTTCCAAAAACAAGCTCCAAATCATGTTGAAATACAGAAATGATCACTTTTTCAAAAACAAGCTCCAAATCATGTTGAAATACAGAAATAAACACTTTTTCATAAACAAGCTCTAAATCATGTTTGATGCACTCTGTAAGTGATTTTGTTTTCAGTACTGTTAGAACTAGATGATAGGAACATTGTGGACAGTTTTCAGCAAGTTGCTATATTGGAATACAGAAATAAACACTTTTCCAAAAACAAGCTCCAAATCATGTTGAAATACAGAAATAAACACTTTTCCAAAAACAAGCTCCAAATCATGTTGAAATACAGAAATGAACACTTTTTCAAAAACAAGCTTCAAATCATGTTGAAATACAGAAATAATCACTTTTTCAAAAACAAGCTCCAAATCATGTTGAAATACAGAAATGAAAACTTTTTCAAAAACAAGCTCCAAATCATGTTGAAATACAGAAATAATCACTTTTTCAAAAACAAGCTCCAAATCATGTTGAAATACAGAAATGAAAACTTTTTCAGAAACAAGCTCCAAATCATGTTGAAATACAGAAATGAAAACTTTTTCAAAAACAAGCTCCAAATCATGTTGAAATACAGAAATAATCACTTTTTCAAAAACAAGCTCCAAATCATGTTGAAATACAGAAATAATCACTTTTCCAAAAACAAGCTCCAAATCATGTTGAAATACAGAAATAAACACTTTTCCAAAAACAAGCTCCAAATCATGTTGAAATACAGAAATAATCACTTTTTCAAAAACAAGCTCCAAATCATGTTGAAATACAGAAATAATCACTTTTCCAAAAACAAGCTCCAAATCATGTTGAAATACAGAAATAAACACTTTTCCAAAAACAAGCTCCAAATCATGTTGAAATACAGAAATAATCACTTTTTCAAAAACAAGCTCCAAATCATGTTGAAATACAGAAATTAAAACTTTTTCAAAAACAAGCTCCAAATCATGTTGAAATACAGAAATGAACACTTTTTCAAAAACAAGCTCCAAATCATGTTGAAATACAGAAATAATCACTTTTTCAAAAACAAGCTCCAAATCATGTTGAAATACAGAAATTAAAACTTTTTCAAAAACAAGCTCCAAATCATGTTGAAATACAGAAATGAACACTTTTTCAAAAACAAGCTCCAAATCATGTTGAAATACAGAAATAATCACTTTTTCAAAAACAAGCTCCAAATCATGTTGAAATACAGAAATAAACACTTTTTCATAAACAAGCTCTAAATCATGTTTGATGCACTCTGTAAATGATTTTGTTTTCAGTACTGTTAGAACTGGATGATAGGAACGTTGTAGACAGTTTTCAGCAAGTTGCAATATTGGAATACAGAAATAAACACTTTTCCAAAAACAAGCTCCAAATCATGTTGAAATACAGAAATGATCACTTTTTCAAAAACAAGCTCCAAATCATGTTGAAATACAGAAATAAACACTTTTTCATAAACAAGCTCTAAATCATGTTTGATGCACTCTGTAAGTGATTTTGTTTTCAGTACTGTTAGAACTGGATGATAGGAACGTTGTAGACAGTTTTCAGCAAGTTGCAATATTGGAATACAGAAATAAACACTTTTCCAAAAACAAGCTCCAAATCATGTTGAAATACAGAAATGATCACTTTTTCAAAAACAAGCTCCAAATCATGTTGAAATACAGAAATAAACACTTTTTCATAAACAAGCTCTAAATCATGTTTGATGCACTCTGTAAGTGATTTTGTTTTCAGTACTGTTAGAACTAGATGATAGGAACATTGTGGACAGTTTTCAGCAAGTTGCAATATTGGAATACAGAAATAAACACTTTTCCAAAAACATGCTCCAAATCATGTTGAAATACAGAAATAAACACTTTTCCAAAAACAAGCTCCAAATCATGTTGAAATACAGAAATGAACACTTTTTCAAAAACAAGCTTCAAATCATGTTGAAATACAGAAATAATCACTTTTTCAAAAACAAGCTCCAAATCATGTTGAAATACAGAAATGAAAACTTTTTCAAAAACAAGCTCCAAATCATGTTGAAATACAGAAATAATCACTTCTTCAAAAACAAGCTCCAAATCATGTTGAAATACAGAAATAAACACTTTTTCATAAACAAGCTCTAAATCATGTTTGATGCACTCTGTAAGTGATTTTGTTTTCAGTACTGATAGAACTGGATGATAGGAACATTGTGGACAGTTTTCAGCAAGTTGCAATATTGGAATACAGAAATAAACACTTTTCCAAAAACAAGCTCCAAATCATGTTGAAATACAGAAATGAACACTTTTTCAAAAACAAGCTCCAAATCATGTTGAAATACAGAAATAATCACTTTTTCAAAAACAAGCTCCAAATCATGTTGAAATACAGAAATAAACACTTTTCCAAAAACAAGCTCCAAATCATGTTGAAATTCAGAAATAATCACTTTTTCAAAAACAAGCTCCAAATCATGTTGAAATACAGAAATAATCACTTTTCCAAAAGACAAGCTCCAAATCATGTTGAAATACAGAAATGAACACTTTTTCAAAAACAAGCTCCAAATCATGTTGAAATACAGAAATAATCACTTTTTCAAAAACAAGCTTCAAATCATGTTGAAATACAGAAATAAACACTTTTTCATAAACAAGCTCTAAATCATGTTTGATGCACTCTGTAAGTGATTTTGTTTTCAGTACTGTTAGAACTGGATGATAGGAACATTGTTGACAGTTTTCAGCAAGTTGCAATATTGGAATACAGAAATAAACACTTTTCCAAAAACAAGCTCCAAATCATGTTGAAATACAGAAATAAACACTTTTCCAAAAACAAGCTCCAAATCATGTTGAAATACAGAAATGAACACTTTTTCAAAAACAAGCTCCAAATCATGTTGAAATACAGAAATGAAAACTTTTTCAAAAACAAGCTCCAAATCATGTTGAAATTCAGAAATAATCACTTTTTCAAAAACAAGCTCCAAATCATGTTGAAATACAGAAATAATCACTTTTCCAAAAACAAGCTCCAAATCATGTTGAAATACAGAAATAATCACTTTTTCAAAAACAAGCTCCAAATCATGTTGAAATACAGAAATAAACACTTTTCCAAATACAAGCTCCAAATCATGTTGAAATTCAGAAATGAACACTTTTTCAAAAACAAGCCTCAAATCATGTTGAAATACAGAAATGAACACTTTTTCAAAAACAAGCTCCAAATCATGTTGAAATACAGAAATAATCACTTTTTCAAAAACAAGCTCCAAATCATGTTGAAATACAGAAATAAACACTTTTCCAAATACAAGCTCCAAATCATGTTGAAATTCAGAAATGAACACTTTTTCAAAAACAAGCTCCAAATCATGTTGAAATACAGAAATAATCACTTTTTCAAAAACAAGCTCCAAATCATGTTGAAATACAGAAATGAACACTTTTTCAAAAACAAGCTCCAAATCATGTTGAAATACAGAAATAAAAACTTTTTCAAAAACAAGCTCCAAATCATGTTGAAATACAGAAATAATCACTTTTTCAAAAACAAGCTCCAAATCATGTTGAAATACAGAAATAAACACTTTTTCATAAACAAGCTCCAAATCATGTTGAAATTCAGAAATGAACACTTTTTCAAAAACAAGCTCCAAATCATGTTGAAATACAGAAATAATCACTTTTTCAAAAACAAGCTCCAAATCATGTTGAAATACAGAAATGAAAACTTTTTCAAAAACAAGCTCCAAATCATGTTGAAATTCAGAAATGAACACTTTTTCAAAAACAAGCTCCAAATCATGTTGAAATACAGAAATAAAAACTTTTTCAAAAACAAGCTCCAAATCATGTTGAAATTCAGAAATGAACACTTTTTCAAAAACAAGCCTCAAATCATGTTGAAATACAGAAATGAACACTTTTTCAAAAACAAGCTCCAAATCATGTTGAAATACAGAAATAAACACTTTTCCAAATACAAGCTCCAAATCATGTTGAAATTCAGAAATGAACACTTTTTCAAAAACAAGCCTCAAATCATGTTGAAATACAGAAATGAACACTTTTTCAAAAACAAGCTCCAAATCATGTTGAAATACAGAAATAAACACTTTTCCAAATACAAGCTCCAAATCATGTTGAAATTCAGAAATGAACACTTTTTCAAAAACAAGCTCCAAATCATGTTGAAATACAGAAATAATCACTTTTTCAAAAACAAGCTCCAAATCATGTTGAAATACAGAAATGAACACTTTTCCAAATACAAGCTCCAAATCATGTTGAAATACAGAAATGAACACTTTTTCAAAAACAAGCTCCAAATCATGTTGAAATACAGATATAATCACTTTTTCAAAAACAAGCTCCAAATCATGTTGAAATACAGAAATAAACACTTTTTCATAAACAAGCTATAAATCATGTTTGATGCACTCTGTAAGTGATTTTGTTTTCAGTACTGTTAGAACTGGATGATAGGAACGTTGTAGACAGTTTTCAGCAAGTTGCAATATTGGAATACAGAAATAAACACTTTTCCAAAAACAAGCTCCAAATCATGTTGAAATACAGAAATGATCACTTTTACAAAAACAAGCTCCAAATCATGTTGAAATACAGAAATAAACACTTTTTCATAAACAAGCTCTAAATCATGTTTGATGCACTCTGTAAGTGATTTTGTTTTCAGTACTGTTAGAACTGGATGATAGGAACATTGTGGACAGTTTTCAGCAAGTTGCAATATTGGAATACAGAAATAAACACTTTTCCAAAAACAAGCTCCAAATCATGTTGAAATACAGAAATGAACACTTTTTCAAAAACAAGCTCCAAATCATGTTGAAATACAGAAATAAACACTTTTCCAAAAACAAGCTCCAAATCATGTTGAAATTCAGAAATAATCACTTTTTCAAAAACAAGCTCCAAATCATGTTGAAATACAGAAATAATCACTTTTTCATAAACAAGCTCTAAATCATTTTTGATGCACTCTGTAAGTGATTTTGTTTTCAGTACTGTTAGAACTAGATGATAGGAACATTGTGGACAGTTTTCAGCAAGTTGCAATATTGGAATACAGAAATAAACACTTTTCCAAAAACATGCTCCAAATCATGTTGAAATACAGAAATAAACACTTTTCCAAAAACAAGCTCCAAATCATGTTGAAATACAGAAATGAACACTTTTTCAAAAACAAGCTTCAAATCATGTTGAAATACAGAAATAATCACTTTTTCAAAAACAAGCTCCAAATCATGTTGAAATACAGAAATGAAAACTTTTTCAAAAACAAGCTCCAAATCATGTTGAAATACAGAAATAATCACTTCTTCAAAAACAAGCTCCAAATCATGTTGAAATACAGAAATAAACACTTTTTCATAAACAAGCTCTAAATCATGTTTGATGCACTCTGTAAGTGATTTTGTTTTCAGTACTGATAGAACTGGATGATAGGAACATTGTGGACAGTTTTCAGCAAGTTGCAATATTGGAATACAGAAATAAACACTTTTCCAAAAACAAGCTCCAAATCATGTTGAAATACAGAAATGAACACTTTTTCAAAAACAAGCTCCAAATCATGTTGAAATACAGAAATAATCACTTTTTCAAAAACAAGCTCCAAATCATGTTGAAATACAGAAATAAACACTTTTCCAAAAACAAGCTCCAAATCATGTTGAAATTCAGAAATAATCACTTTTTCAAAAACAAGCTCCAAATCATGTTGAAATACAGAAATAATCACTTTTCCAAAAAACAAGCTCCAAATCATGTTGAAATACAGAAATGAACACTTTTTCAAAAACAAGCTCCAAATCATGTTGAAATACAGAAATAATCACTTTTTCAAAAACAAGCTTCAAATCATGTTGAAATACAGAAATAAACACTTTTTCATAAACAAGCTCTAAATCATGTTTGATGCACTCTGTAAGTGATTTTGTTTTCAGTACTGTTAGAACTGGATGATAGGAACATTGTTGACAGTTTTCAGCAAGTTGCAATATTGGAATACAGAAATAAACACTTTTCCAAAAACAAGCTCCAAATCATGTTGAAATACAGAAATAAACACTTTTCCAAAAACAAGCTCCAAATCATGTTGAAATACAGAAATAAACACTTTTCCAAAAACAAGCTCCAAATCATGTTGAAATACAGAAATGAACACTTTTTCAAAAACAAGCTCCAAATCATGTTGAAATACAGAAATGAAAACTTTTTCAAAAACAAGCTCCAAATCATGTTGAAATTCAGAAATGATCACTTTTTCAAAAACAAGCTCCAAATCATGTTGAAATACAGAAATAATCACTTTTCCAAAAACAAGCTCCAAATCATGTTGAAATACAGAAATAATCACTTTTTCAAAAACAAGCTCCAAATCATGTTGAAATACAGAAATAAACACTTTTCCAAATACAAGCTCCAAATCATGTTGAAATTCAGAAATGAACACTTTTTCAAAAACAAGCCTCAAATCATGTTGAAATACAGAAATGAACACTTTTTCAAAAACAAGCTCCAAATCATGTTGAAATACAGAAATAATCACTTTTTCAAAAACAAGCTCCAAATCATGTTGAAATACAGAAATAAACACTTTTCCAAATACAAGCTCCAAATCATGTTGAAATTCAGAAATGAACACTTTTTCAAAAACAAGCTCCAAATCATGTTGAAATACAGAAATAATCACTTTTTCAAAAACAAGCTCCAAATCATGTTGAAATACAGAAATGAACACTTTTTCAAAAACAAGCTCCAAATCATGTTGAAATACAGAAATAAAAACTTTTTCAAAAACAAGCTCCAAATCATGTTGAAATACAGAAATAATCACTTTTTCAAAAACAAGCTCCAAATCATGTTGAAATACAGAAATAAACACTTTTTCATAAACAAGCTCCAATCATGTTGAAATTCAGAAATGAACACTTTTTCAAAAACAAGCTCCAAATCATGTTGAAATACAGAAATAATCACTTTTTCAAAAACAAGCTCCAAATCATGTTGAAATACAGAAATGAAAACTTTTTCAAAAACAAGCTCCAAATCATGTTGAAATTCAGAAATGAACACTTTTTCAAAAACAAGCTCCAAATCATGTTGAAATACAGAAATAAAAACTTTTTCAAAAACAAGCTCCAAATCATGTTGAAATTCAGAAATGAACACTTTTTCAAAAACAAGCCTCAAATCATGTTGAAATACAGAAATGAACACTTTTTCAAAAACAAGCTCCAAATCATGTTGAAATACAGAAATAAACACTTTTCCAAATACAAGCTCCAAATCATGTTGAAATTCAGAAATGAACACTTTTTCAAAAACAAGCCTCAAATCATGTTGAAATACAGAAATGAACACTTTTTCAAAAACAAGCTCCAAATCATGTTGAAATACAGAAATAAACACTTTTCCAAATACAAGCTCCAAATCATGTTGAAATTCAGAAATGAACACTTTTTCAAAAACAAGCTCCAAATCATGTTGAAATACAGAAATAATCACTTTTTCAAAAACAAGCTCCAAATCATGTTGAAATACAGAAATGAACACTTTTCCAAATACAAGCTCCAAATCATGTTGAAATACAGAAATGAACACTTTTTCAAAAACAAGCTCCAAATCATGTTGAAATACAGAAATAATCACTTTTTCAAAAACAAGCTCCAAATCATGTTGAAATACAGAAATAAACACTTTTTCATAAACAAGCTCTAAATCATGTTTGATGCACTCTGTAAGTGATTTTGTTTTCAGTACTGTTAGAACTGGATGATAGGAACGTTGTAGACAGTTTTCAGCAAGTTGCAATATTGGAATACAGAAATAAACACTTTTCCAAAAACAAGCTCCAAATCATGTTGAAATACAGAAATGATCACTTTTACAAAAACAAGCTCCAAATCATGTTGAAATACAGAAATAAACACTTTTTCATAAACAAGCTCTAAATCATGTTTGATGCACTCTGTAAGTGATTTTGTTTTCAGTACTGTTAGAACTGGATGATAGGAACATTGTGGACAGTTTTCAGCAAGTTGCAATATTGGAATACAGAAATAAACACTTTTCCAAAAACAAGCTCCAAATCATGTTGAAATACAGAAATGAACACTTTTTCAAAAACAAGCTCCAAATCATGTTGAAATACAGAAATAAACACTTTTCCAAAAACAAGCTCCAAATCATGTTGAAATTCAGAAATAATCACTTTTTCAAAAACAAGCTCCAAATCATGTTGAAATACAGAAATAATCACTTTTCCAAAAACAAGCTCCAAATCATGTTGAAATACAGAAATAATCACTTTTTCAAAAACAAGCTCCAAATCATGTTGAAATACAGAAATGAACACTTTTTCAAAAACAAGCTCCAAATCATGTTGAAATACAGAAATAATCACTTTTTCAAAAACAAGCTTCAAATCATCATGTTGAAATACAGAAATAAACACTTTTTCATAAACAAGCTCTAAATCATGTTTGATGCACTCTGTAAGTGATTTTGTTTTCAGTACTGTTAGAACTGGATGATAGGAACATTGTGGACAGTTTTCAGCAAGTTGCAATATTGGAATACAGAAATAAACACTTTTCCAAAAACAAGCTCCAAATCATGTTGAAATACAGAAATAAACACTTTTCCAAAAACAAGCTCCAAATCATGTTGAAATACAGAAATGAACACTTTTTCAAAAACAAGCTTCAAATCATGTTGAAATACAGAAATAATCACTTTTTCAGAAACAAGCTCCAAATCATGTTGAAATACAGAAATGAAAACTTTTTCAAAAACAAGCTCCAAATCATGTTGAAATACAGATATAATCAATTTTTCAAAAACAAGCTCCAAATCATGTTGAAATACAGAAATTAAAACTTTTTCAAAAACAAGCTCCAAATCATGTTGAAATACAGAAATAATCACTTTTTCAAAAACAAGCTCCAAATCATGTTGAAATACAGAAATAAACACTTTTTCATAAACAAGCTCTAAATCATGTTTGATGCACTCTGTAAATGATTTTGTTTTCAGTACTGTTAGAACTGGATGATAGGAACGTTGTAGACAGTTTTCAGCAAGTTGCAATATTGGAATACAGAAATAAACACTTTTCCAAAAACAAGCTCCAAATCATGTTGAAATACAGAAATGATCACTTTTTCAAAAACAAGCTCCAAATCATGTTGAAATACAGAAATAAACACTTTTTCATAAACAAGCTCTAAATCATGTTTGATGCACTCTGTAAGTGATTTTGTTTTCAGTACTGTTAGAACTGGATGATAGGAACGTTGTAGACAGTTTTCAGCAGGTTGCAATATTGGAATACAGAAATAAACACTTTTCCAAAAACAAGCTCCAAATCATGTTGAAATACAGAAATGATCACTTTTTCAAAAACAAGCTCCAAATCATGTTGAAATACAGAAATAAACACTTTTTCATAAACAAGCTCTAAATCATGTTTGATGCACTCTGTAAGTGATTTTGTTTTCAGTACTGTTAGAACTAGATGATAGGAACATTGTGGACAGTTTTCAGCAAGTTGCAATATTGGAATACAGAAATAAACACTTTTCCAAAAACATGCTCCAAATCATGTTGAAATACAGAAATAAACACTTTTCCAAAAACAAGCTCCAAATCATGTTGAAATACAGAAATGAACACTTTTTCAAAAACAAGCTTCAAATCATGTTGAAATACAGAAATAATCACTTTTTCAAAAACAAGCTCCAAATCATGTTGAAATACAGAAATGAAAACTTTTTCAAAAACAAGCTCCAAATCATGTTGAAATACAGAAATAATCACTTCTTCAAAAACAAGCTCCAAATCATGTTGAAATACAGAAATAAACACTTTTTCATAAACAAGCTCTAAATCATGTTTGATGCACTCTGTAAGTGATTTTGTTTTCAGTACTGTTAGAACTGGATGATAGGAACATTGTGGACAGTTTTCAGCAAGTTGCAATATTGGAATACAGAAATAAACACTTTTCCAAAAACAAGCTCCAAATCATGTTGAAATACAGAAATGAACACTTTTTCAAAAACAAGCTCCAAATCATGTTGAAATACAGAAATAATCACTTTTTCAAAAACAAGCTCCAAATCATGTTGAAATACAGAAATAAACACTTTTCCAAAAACAAGCTCCAAATCATGTTGAAATTCAGAAATAATCCCTTTTTCAAAAACAAGCTCCAAATCATGTTGAAATACAGAAATAATCACTTTTCCAAAAAACAAGCTCCAAATCATGTTGAAATACAGAAATGAACACTTTTTCAAAAACAAGCTCCAAATCATGTTGAAATACAGAAATAATCACTTTTTCAAAAACAAGCTTCAAATCATGTTGAAATACAGAAATAAACACTTTTTCATAAACAAGCTCTAAATCATGTTTGATGCACTCTGTAAGTGATTTTGTTTTCAGTACTGTTAGAACTGGATGATAGGAACATTGTTGACAGTTTTCAGCAAGTTGCAATATTGGAATACAGAAATAAACACTTTTCCAAAAACAAGCTCCAAATCATGTTGAAATACAGAAATAAACACTTTTCCAAAAACAAGCTCCAAATCATGTTGAAATACAGAAATGAACACTTTTTCAAAAACAAGCTCCAAATCATGTTGAAATACAGAAATGAAAACTTTTTCAAAAACAAGCTCCAAATCATGTTGAAATTCAGAAATAATCACTTTTTCAAAAACAAGCTCCAAATCATGTTGAAATACAGAAATAAACACTTTTCCAAATACAAGCTCCAAATCATGTTGAAATTCAGAAATGAACACTTTTTCAAAAACAAGCTCCAAATCATGTTGAAATACAGAAATAATCACTTTTTCAAAAACAAGCTCCAAATCATGTTGAAATACAGAAATAAACACTTTTCCAAATACAAGCTCCAAATCATGTTGAAATTCAGAAATGAACACTTTTTCAAAAACAAGCTCCAAATCATGTTGAAATACAGAAATAATCACTTTTTCAAAAACAAGCTCCAAATCATGTTGAAATACAGAAATGAACACTTTTTCAAAAACAAGCTCCAAATCATGTTGAAATACAGAAATAAAAACTTTTTCAAAAACAAGCTCCAAATCATGTTGAAATACAGAAATAATCACTTTTTCAAAAACAAGCTCCAAATCATGTTGAAATACAGAAATAAACACTTTTTCATAAACAAGCTCCAAATCATGTTGAAATTCAGAAATGAACACTTTTTCAAAAACAAGCTCCAAATCATGTTGAAATACAGAAATAATCACTTTTTCAAAAACAAGCTCCAAATCATGTTGAAATACAGAAATGAAAACTTTTTCAAAAACAAGCTCCAAATCATGTTGAAATACAGAAATGAACACTTTTCCAAATACAAGCTCCAAATCATGTTGAAATTCAGAAATGAACACTTTTTCAAAAACAAGCTCCAAATCATGTTGAAATACAGAAATAAAAACTTTTTCAAAAACAAGCTCCAAATCATGTTGAAATTCAGAAATGAACACTTTTTCAAAAACAAGCCTCAAATCATGTTGAAATACAGAAATGAACACTTTTTCAAAAACAAGCTCCAAATCATGTTGAAATACAGAAATAATCACTTTTTCAAAAACAAGCTCCAAATCATGTTGAAATACAGAAATAAACACTTTTCCAAATACAAGCTCCAAATCATGTTGAAATTCAGAAATGAACACTTTTTCAAAAACAAGCTCCAAATCATGTTGAAATACAGAAATAATCACTTTTTCAAAAACAAGCTCCAAATCATGTTGAAATACAGAAATGAACACTTTTCCAAATACAAGCTCCAAATCATGTTGAAATACAGAAATGAACACTTTTTCAAAAACAAGCTCCAAATCATGTTGAAATACAGAAATAATCACTTTTTCAAAAACAAGCTCCAAATCATGTTGAAATACAGAAATAAACACTTTTTCATAAACAAGCTCCAAATCATGTTGAAATTCAGAAATGAACACTTTTTCAAAAACAAGCTCCAAATCATGTTGAAATACAGAAATAATCACTTTTTCAAAAACAAGCTCCAAATCATGTTGAAATACAGAAATGAAAACTTTTTCAAAAACAAGCTCCAAATCATGTTGAAATTCAGAAATGAACACTTTTTCAAAAACAAGCTCCAAATCATGTTGAAATACAGAAATAAAAACTTTTTCAAAAACAAGCTCCAAATCATGTTGAAATTCAGAAATGAACACTTTTTCAAAAACAAGCCTCAAATCATGTTGAAATACAGAAATGAACACTTTTTCAAAAACAAGCTCCAAATCATGTTGAAATACAGAAATAAACACTTTTCCAAATACAAGCTCCAAATCATGTTGAAATTCAGAAATGAACACTTTTTCAAAAACAAGCCTCAAATCATGTTGAAATACAGAAATGAACACTTTTTCAAAAACAAGCTCCAAATCATGTTGAAATACAGAAATAAACACTTTTCCAAATACAAGCTCCAAATCATGTTGAAATTCAGAAATGAACACTTTTTCAAAAACAAGCTCCAAATCATGTTGAAATACAGAAATAATCACTTTTTCAAAAACAAGCTCCAAATCATGTTGAAATACAGAAATGAACACTTTTCCAAATACAAGCTCCAAATCATGTTGAAATACAGAAATGAACACTTTTTCAAAAACAAGCTCCAAATCATGTTGAAATACAGAAATAATCACTTTTTCAAAAACAAGCTCCAAATCATGTTGAAATACAGAAATAAACACTTTTTCATAAACAAGCTCTAAATCATGTTTGATGCACTCTGTAAGTGATTTTGTTTTCAGTACTGTTAGAACTGGATGATAGGAACGTTGTAGACAGTTTTCAGCAAGTTGCAATATTGGAATACAGAAATAAACACTTTTCCAAAAACAAGCTCCAAATCATGTTGAAATACAGAAATGATCACTTTTACAAAAACAAGCTCCAAATCATGTTGAAATACAGAAATAAACACTTTTTCATAAACAAGCTCTAAATCATGTTTGATGCACTCTGTAAGTGATTTTGTTTTCAGTACTGTTAGAACTGGATGATAGGAACATTGTGGACAGTTTTCAGCAAGTTGCAATATTGGAATACAGAAATAAACACTTTTCCAAAAACAAGCTCCAAATCATGTTGAAATACAGAAATGAACACTTTTTCAAAAACAAGCTCCAAATCATGTTGAAATACAGAAATAAACACTTTTCCAAAAACAAGCTCCAAATCATGTTGAAATTCAGAAATAATCACTTTTTCAAAAACAAGCTCCAAATCATGTTGAAATACAGAAATAATCACTTTTTCAAAAACAAGCTCCAAATCATGTTGAAATACAGAAATGAACACTTTTTCAAAAACAAGCTCCAAATCATGTTGAAATACAGAAATAATCACTTTTTCAAAAACAAGCTTCAAATCATCATGTTGAAATACAGAAATAAACACTTTTTCATAAACAAGCTCTAAATCATGTTTGATGCACTCTGTAAGTGATTTTGTTTTCAGTACTGTTAGAACTGGATGATAGGAACATTGTGGACAGTTTTCAGCAAGTTGCAATATTGGAATACAGAAATAAACACTTTTCCAAAAACAAGCTCCAAATCATGTTGAAATACAGAAATAAACACTTTTCCAAAAACAAGCTCCAAATCATGTTGAAATACAGAAATGAACACTTTTTCAAAAACAAGCTTCAAATCATGTTGAAATACAGAAATAATCACTTTTTCAGAAACAAGCTCCAAATCATGTTGAAATACAGAAATGAAAACTTTTTCAAAAACAAGCTCCAAATCATGTTGAAATACAGATATAATCAATTTTTCAAAAACAAGCTCCAAATCATGTTGAAATACAGAAATTAAAACTTTTTCAAAAACAAGCTCCAAATCATGTTGAAATACAGAAATAATCACTTTTTCAAAAACAAGCTCCAAATCATGTTGAAATACTGAAATAAACACTTTTTCATAAACAAGCTCTAAATCATGTTTGATGCACTCTGTAAATGATTTTGTTTTCAGTACTGTTAGAACTGGATGATAGGAACGTTGTAGACAGTTTTCAGCAAGTTGCAATATTGGAATACAGAAATAAACACTTTTCCAAAAACAAGCTCCAAATCATGTTGAAATACAGAAATGATCACTTTTTCAAAAACAAGCTCCAAATCATGTTGAAATACAGAAATAAACACTTTTTCATAAACAAGCTCTAAATCATGTTTGATGCACTCTGTAAGTGATTTTGTTTTCAGTACTGTTAGAACTGGATGATAGGAACGTTGTAGACAGTTTTCAGCAGGTTGCAATATTGGAATACAGAAATAAACACTTTTCCAAAAACAAGCTCCAAATCATGTTGAAATACAGAAATGATCACTTTTTCAAAAACAAGCTCCAAATCATGTTGAAATACAGAAATAAACACTTTTTCATAAACAAGCTCTAAATCATGTTTGATGCACTCTGTAAGTGATTTTGTTTTCAGTACTGTTAGAACTAGATGATAGGAACATTGTGGACAGTTTTCAGCAAGTTGCAATATTGGAATACAGAAATAAACACTTTTCCAAAAACATGCTCCAAATCATGTTGAAATACAGAAATAAACACTTTTCCAAAAACAAGCTCCAAATCATGTTGAAATACAGAAATGAACACTTTTTCAAAAACAAGCTTCAAATCATGTTGAAATACAGAAATAATCACTTTTTCAAAAACAAGCTCCAAATCATGTTGAAATACAGAAATGAAAACTTTTTCAAAAACAAGCTCCAAATCATGTTGAAATACAGAAATAATCACTTCTTCAAAAACAAGCTCCAAATCATGTTGAAATACAGAAATAAACACTTTTTCATAAACAAGCTCTAAATCATGTTTGATGCACTCTGTAAGTGATTTTGTTTTCAGTACTGTTAGAACTGGATGATAGGAACATTGTGGACAGTTTTCAGCAAGTTGCAATATTGGAATACAGAAATAAACACTTTTCCAAAAACAAGCTCCAAATCATGTTGAAATACAGAAATGAACACTTTTTCAAAAACAAGCTCCAAATCATGTTGAAATACAGAAATAATCACTTTTTCAAAAACAAGCTCCAAATCATGTTGAAATACAGAAATAAACACTTTTCCAAAAACAAGCTCCAAATCATGTTGAAATTCAGAAATAATCCCTTTTTCAAAAACAAGCTCCAAATCATGTTGAAATACAGAAATAATCACTTTTCCAAAAAACAAGCTCCAAATCATGTTGAAATACAGAAATGAACACTTTTTCAAAAACAAGCTCCAAATCATGTTGAAATACAGAAATAATCACTTTTTCAAAAACAAGCTTCAAATCATGTTGAAATACAGAAATAAACACTTTTTCATAAACAAGCTCTAAATCATGTTTGATGCACTCTGTAAGTGATTTTGTTTTCAGTACTGTTAGAACTGGATGATAGGAACATTGTTGACAGTTTTCAGCAAGTTGCAATATTGGAATACAGAAATAAACACTTTTCCAAAAACAAGCTCCAAATCATGTTGAAATACAGAAATAAACACTTTTCCAAAAACAAGCTCCAAATCATGTTGAAATACAGAAATGAACACTTTTTCAAAAACAAGCTCCAAATCATGTTGAAATACAGAAATGAAAACTTTTTCAAAAACAAGCTCCAAATCATGTTGAAATTCAGAAATAATCACTTTTTCAAAAACAAGCTCCAAATCATGTTGAAATACAGAAATAAACACTTTTCCAAATACAAGCTCCAAATCATGTTGAAATTCAGAAATGAACACTTTTTCAAAAACAAGCTCCAAATCATGTTGAAATACAGAAATAATCACTTTTTCAAAAACAAGCTCCAAATCATGTTGAAATACAGAAATAAACACTTTTCCAAATACAAGCTCCAAATCATGTTGAAATTCAGAAATGAACACTTTTTCAAAAACAAGCTCCAAATCATGTTGAAATACAGAAATAATCACTTTTTCAAAAACAAGCTCCAAATCATGTTGAAATACAGAAATGAACACTTTTTCAAAAACAAGCTCCAAATCATGTTGAAATACAGAAATAAAAACTTTTTCAAAAACAAGCTCCAAATCATGTTGAAATACAGAAATAATCACTTTTTCAAAAACAAGCTCCAAATCATGTTGAAATACAGAAATAAACACTTTTTCATAAACAAGCTCCAAATCATGTTGAAATTCAGAAATGAACACTTTTTCAAAAACAAGCTCCAAATCATGTTGAAATACAGAAATAATCACTTTTTCAAAAACAAGCTCCAAATCATGTTGAAATACAGAAATGAAAACTTTTTCAAAAACAAGCTCCAAATCATGTTGAAATACAGAAATGAACACTTTTTCAAAAACAAGCTCCAAAAATCATGTTGAAATACAGAAATAAACACTTTTTCATAAACAAGCTCCAAATCATGTTGAAATACAGAAATAAACACTTTTTCATAAACAAGCTCCAAATCATGTTGAAATTCAGAAATGAACACTTTTTCAAAAACAAGCTCCAAATCATGTTGAAATACAGAAATAATCACTTTTTCAAAAACAAGCTCCAAATCATGTTGAAATACAGAAATGAAAACTTTTTCAAATACAAGCTCCAAATCATGTTGAAATTCAGAAATGAACACTTTTTCAAAAACAAGCTCCAAAAATCATGTTGAAATACAGAAATAAAAACTTTTTCAAAAACAAGCTCCAAATCATGTTGAAATTCAGAAATGAACACTTTTTCAAAAACAAGCCTCAAATCATGTTGAAATACAGAAATGAACACTTTTTCAAAAACAAGCTCCAAATCATGTTGAAATACAGAAATAATCACTTTTTCAAAAACAAGCTCCAAATCATGTTGAAATACAGAAATAAACACTTTTCCAAATACAAGCTCCAAATCATGTTGAAATTCAGAAATGAACACTTTTTCAAAAACAAGCTCCAAATCATGTTGAAATACAGAAATAATCACTTTTTCAAAAACAAGCTCCAAATCATGTTGAAATACAGAAATGAACACTTTTCCAAATACAAGCTCCAAATCATGTTGAAATACAGAAATGAACACTTTTTCAAAAACAAGCTCCAAATCATGTTGAAATACAGAAATAATCACTTTTTCAAAAACAAGCTCCAAATCATGTTGAAATACAGAAATAAACACTTTTTCATAAACAAGCTCTAAATCATGTTTGATGCACTCTGTAAGTGATTTTGTTTTCAGTACTGTTAGAACTGGATGATAGGAACGTTGTAGACAGTTTTCAGCAAGTTGCAATATTGGAATACAGAAATAAACACTTTTCCAAAAACAAGCTCCAAATCATGTTGAAATACAGAAATAAACACTTTTTCATAAACAAGCTCTAAATCATGTTTGATGCACTCTGTAAGTGATTTTGTTTTCAGTACTGTTAGAACTGGATGATAGGAACATTGTGGACAGTTTTAAGCAAGTTGCAATATTGGAATACAGAAATAAACACTTTTCCAAAAACAAGCTCCAAATCATGTTGAAATACAGAAATGAACACTTTTTCAAAAACAAGCTCCATATCATGTTGAAATACAGAAATAATCACTTTTTCAAAAACAAGCTCCAAATCATGTTGAAATACAGAAATAAACACTTTTCCAAAAACAAGCTCCAAATCATGTTGAAATTCAGAAATAATCACTTTTTCAAAAACAAGCTCCAAATCATGTTGAAATACAGAAATAATCACTTTTCCAAAAACAAGCTCCAAATCATGTTGAAATACAGAAATAATCACTTTTTCAAAAACAAGCTCCAAATCATGTTGAAATACAGAAATGAACACTTTTTCAAAAACAAGCTCCAAATCATGTTGAAATACAGAAATAATCACTTTTTCAAAAACAAGCTTCAAATCATCATGTTGAAATACAGAAATAAACACTTTTTCATAAACAAGCTCTAAATCATGTTTGATGCACTCTGTAAGTGATTTTGTTTTCAGTACTGTTAGAACTGGATGATAGGAACATTGTGGACAGTTTTCAGCAAGTTGCAATATTGGAATACAGAAATAAACACTTTTCCAAAAACAAGCTCCAAATCATGTTGAAATACAGAAATAAACACTTTTCCAAAAACAAGCTCCAAATCATGTTGAAATACAGAAATGAACACTTTTTCAAAAACAAGCTTCAAATCATGTTGAAATACAGAAATAATCACTTTTTCAGAAACAAGCTCCAAATCATGTTGAAATACAGAAATGAAAACTTTTTCAAAAACAAGCTCCAAATCATGTTGAAATACAGAAATAATCAATTTTTCAAAAACAAGCTCCAAATCATGTTGAAATACAGAAATTAAAACTTTTTCAAAAACAAGCTCCAAATCATGTTGAAATACAGAAATGAACACTTTTTCAAAAACAAGCTCCAAATCATGTTGAAATACAGAAATAATCACTTTTTCAAAAACAAGCTCCAAATCATGTTGAAATACAGAAATAAACACTTTTTCATAAACAAGCTCTAAATCATGTTTGATGCACTCTGTAAATGATTTTGTTTTCAGTACTGTTAGAACTGGATGATAGGAACGTTGTAGACAGTTTTCAGCAAGTTGCAATATTGGAATACAGAAATAAACACTTTTCCAAAAACAAGCTCCAAATCATGTTGAAATACAGAAATGATCACTTTTTCAAAAACAAGCTCCAAATCATGTTGAAATACAGAAATAAACACTTTTTCATAAACAAGCTCTAAATCATGTTTGATGCACTCTGTAAGTGATTTTGTTTTCAGTACTGTTAGAACTGGATGATAGGAACGTTGTAGACAGTTTTCAGCAAGTTGCAATATTGGAATACAGAAATAAACACTTTTCCAAAAACAAGCTCCAAATCATGTTGAAATACAGAAATGATCACTTTTTCAAAAACAAGCTCCAAATCATGTTGAAATACAGAAATAAACACTTTTTCATAAACAAGCTCTAAATCATGTTTGATGCACTCTGTAAGTGATTTTGTTTTCAGTACTGTTAGAACTAGATGATAGGAACATTGTGGACAGTTTTCAGCAAGTTGCAATATTGGAATACAGAAATAAACACTTTTCCAAAAACAAGCTCCAAATCATGTTGAAATACAGAAATAAACACTTTTCCAAAAACAAGCTCCAAATCATGTTGAAATACAGAAATGAACACTTTTTCAAAAACAAGCTTCAAATCATGTTGAAATACAGAAATAATCACTTTTTCAAAAACAAGCTCCAAATCATGTTGAAATACAGAAATGAAAACTTTTTCAAAAACAAGCTCCAAATCATGTTGAAATACAGAAATAATCACTTCTTCAAAAACAAGCTCCAAATCATGTTGAAATACAGAAATAAACACTTTTTCATAAACAAGCTCTAAATCATGTTTGATGCACTCTGTAAGTGATTTTGTTTTCAGTACTGTTAGAACTGGATGATAGGAACATTGTGGACAGTTTTCAGCAAGTTGCAATATTGGAATACAGAAATAATCACTTTTTCAAAAACAAGCTCCAAATCATGTTGAAATACAGAAATAAACACTTTTCCAAAAACAAGCTCCAAATCATGTTGAAATTCAGAAATAATCACTTTTTCAAAAACAAGCTCCAAATCATGTTGAAATACAGAAATAATCACTTTTCCAAAAAACAAGCTCCAAATCATGTTGAAATACAGAAATGAACACTTTTTCAAAAACAAGCTCCAAATCATGTTGAAATACAGAAATAATCACTTTTTCAAAAACAAGCTTCAAATCATGTTGAAATACAGAAATAAACACTTTTTCATAAACAAGCTCTAAATCATGTTTGATGCACTCTGTAAGTGATTTTGTTTTCAGTACTGTTAGAACTGGATGATAGGAACATTGTGGACAGTTTTCAGCAAGTTGCAATATTGGAATACAGAAATAAACACTTTTCCAAAAACAAGCTCCAAATCATGTTGAAATACAGAAATAAACACTTTTCCAAAAACAAGCTCCAAATCATGTTGAAATACAGAAATGAACACATTTTCAAAAACAAGCTTCAAATCATGTTGAAATACAGAAATAATCACTTTTTCAGAAACAAGCTCCAAATCATGTTGAAATACAGAAATGAAAACTTTTTCAAAAACAAGCTCCAAATCATGTTGAAATTCAGAAATAATCACTTTTTCAAAAACAAGCTCCAAATCATGTTGAAATACAGAAATAAACACTTTTCCAAATACAAGCTCCAAATCATGTTGAAATTCAGAAATGAACACTTTTTCAAAAACAAGCCTCAAATCATGTTGAAATACAGAAATGAACACTTTTTCAAAAACAAGCTCCAAATCATGTTGAAATACAGAAATAATCACTTTTTCAAAAACAAGCTCCAAATCATGTTGAAATACAGAAATAAACACTTTTCCAAATACAAGCTCCAAATCATGTTGAAATTCAGAAATTAACACTTTTTCAAAAACAAGCTCCAAATCATGTTGAAATACAGAAATAATCACTTTTTCAAAAACAAGCTCCAAATCATGTTGAAATACAGAAATGAACACTTTTTCAAAAACAAGCTCCAAATCATGTTGAAATACAGAAATAAAAACTTTTTCAAAAACAAGCTCCAAATCATGTTGAAATACAGAAATAATCACTTTTTCAAAAACAAGCTCCAAATCATGTTGAAATACAGAAATAAACACTTTTTCATAAACAAGCTCCAAATCATGTTGAAATTCAGAAATGAACACTTTTTCAAAAACAAGCTCCAAATCATGTTGAAATACAGAAATAATCACTTTTTCAAAAACAAGCTCCAAATCATGTTGAAATACAGAAATGAAAACTTTTTCAAAAACAAGCTCCAAATCATGTTGAAATACAGAAATAATCACTTTTTCAAAAACAAGCTCCAAATCATGTTGAAATACAGAAATAAACACTTTTCCAAAAACAAGCTCCAAATCATGTTGAAATTCAGAAATAATCACTTTTTCAAAAACAAGCTCCAAATCATGTTGAAATACAGAAATAATCACTTTTTCAAAAACAAGCTCCAAATCATGTTGAAATACAGAAATAAACACTTTTCCAAATACAAGCCCCAAATCATGTTGAAATACAGAAATAATCACTTTTTCAAAAACAAGCTCCAAATCATGTTGAAATACAGAAATAAACACTTTTCCAAAAACAAGCTCCAAATCATGTTGAAATTCAGAAATGAAAACTTTTTCAAAAACAAGCTCCAAATCATGTTGAAATACAGAAATAATCACTTTTTCAAAAACAAGCTCCAAATCATGTTGAAATACAGAAATAAACACTTTTCCAAATACAAGCTCCAAATCAAGTTGAAATACAGAAATAATCACTTTTTCAAAAACAAGCTCCAAATCATGTTGAAATACAGAAATAATCACTTTTCCAAAAACAAGCTCCAAATCATGTTGAAATACAGAAATAAACACTTTTCCAAAAACAAGCTCCAAATCATGTTGAAATTCAGAAATGAAAACTTTTTCAAAAACAAGCTCCAAATCATGTTGAAATACAGAAATAAACACTTTTTCATAAACAAGCTCTAAATCATGTTTGATGCACTCTGTAAGTGATTTTGTTTTCAGTACTGTTAGAACTGGATGATAGGAACATTTTGGACAGTTTTCAGCAAGTTGCAATATGGAATACAGAAATAAACACTTTTCCAAAAACAAGCTCCGAATCATGTTGAAATTCAGAAATGAAAACTTTTTCAAAAACAAGCTCCAAATCATGTTGAAATACAGAAATAATCACTTTTTCAAAAACAAGCTCCAAATCATGTTGAAATACAGAAATAATCACTTTTTCAAAAACAAGCTCCAAATCATGTTGAAATACAGAAATAAACACTTTTCCAAATACAAGCTCGAAATCAAGTTGAAATACAGAAATAATCACTTTTTCAAAAACAAGCTCCAAATCATGTTGAAATACAGAAATAATCACTTTTCCAAAAACAAGCTCCAAATCATGTTGAAATACAGAAATAAACACTTTTCCAAAAACAAGCTCCAAATCATGTTGAAATTCAGAAATGAACACTTTTTCAAAAACAAGCTCCAAATCATGTTGAAATACAGAAATAAAAACTTTTTCAAAAACAAGCTCCAAATCATGTTGAAATTCAGAAATGAACACTTTTTCAAAAACAAGCCTCAAATCATGTTGAAATACAGAAATGAACACTTTTTCAAAAACAAGCTCCAAATCATGTTGAAATACAGAAATAATCACTTTTTCAAAAACAAGCTCCAAATCATGTTGAAATACAGAAATAAACACTTTTCCAAATACAAGCTCCAAATCATGTTGAAATTCAGAAATGAACACTTTTTCAAAAACAAGCTCCAAATCATGTTGAAATACAGAAATAATCACTTTTTCAAAAACAAGCTCCAAATCATGTTGAAATACAGAAATGAACACTTTTCCAAATACAAGCTCCAAATCATGTTGAAATACAGAAATGAACACTTTTTCAAAAACAAGCTCCAAATCATGTTGAAATACAGAAATAATCACTTTTTCAAAAACAAGCTCCAAATCATGTTGAAATACAGAAATGAACACTCTTTCAAAAACAAGCTCCAAATCATGTTGAAATACAGAAATAATCACTTTTTCAAAAACAAGCTCCAAATCATGTTGAAGTACAGAAATAATCACTTTTCCAAAAACAAGCTCCAAATCATGTTGAAATACAGAAATAAACACTTTTCCAAAAACAAGCTCCAAATCATGTTGAAATACATAAATGAAAACTTTCACAAAAACAAGCTCCAAATCATGTTGAAATATAGAAATAATCACTTCTTCAAAAACAAGCTCCAAATCATGTTGAAATACAGAAATAAACACTTTTTCATAAACAAGCTCTAAATCATGTTTGATGCACTCTGTAAGTGATTTTGTTTTCAGTAGTTAGAACTGGATGATAGGAACATTTTGGACAGTTTTCAGCAAGTTGCAATATGGAATACAGAAATAAACACTTTTCCAAAAACAAGCTCCAAATCATGTTGAAATTCAGAAATGAAAACTTTTTCAAAAACAAGCTCCAAATCATGTTGAAATACAGAAATAATCACTTTTTCAAAAACAAGCTCCAAATCATGTTGAAATACAGAAATAAACACTTTTCCAAATACAAGCCCCAAATCATGTTGAAATACAGAAATAATCACTTTTTCAAAAACAAGCTCCAAATCATGTTGAAATACAGAAATAAACACTTTTCCAAAAACAAGCTCCAAATCATGTTGAAATTCAGAAATGAAAACTTTTTCAAAAACAAGCTCCAAATCATGTTGAAATACAGAAATAATCACTTTTTCAAAAACAAGCTCCAAATCATGTTGAAATACAGAAATAAACACTTTTCCAAATACAAGCTCCAAATCATGTTGAAATACAGAAATAATCACTTTTTCAAAAACAAGCTCCAAATCATGTTGAAATACAGAAATAATCACTTTTCCAAAAACAAGCTCCAAATCATGTTGAAATACAGAAATAAACACTTTTCCAAAAACAAGCTCCAAATCATGTTGAAATTCAGAAATGAAAACTTTTTCAAAAACAAGCTCCAAATCATGTTGAAATACAGAAATAATCACTTCTTCAAAAACAAGCTCCAAATCATGTTGAAATACAGAAATAAACACTTTTTCATAAACAAGCTCTAAATCATGTTTGATGCACTCTGTAAGTGATTTTGTTTTCAGTACTGTTAGAACTGGATGATAGGAACATTTTGGACAGTTTTCAGCAAGTTGCAATATGGAATACAGAAATAAACACTTTTCCAAAAACAAGCTCCGAATCATGTTGAAATTCAGAAATGAAAACTTTTTCAAAAACAAGCTCCAAATCATGTTGAAATACAGAAATAATCACTTTTTCAAAAACAAGCTCCAAATCATGTTGAAATACAGAAATAATCACTTTTTCAAAAACAAGCTCCAAATCATGTTGAAATACAGAAATAAACACTTTTCCAAATACAAGCTCCAAATCAAGTTGAAATACAGAAATAATCACTTTTTCAAAAACAAGCTCCAAATCATGTTGAAATACAGAAATAATCACTTTTCCAAAAACAAGCTCCAAATCATGTTGAAATACAGAAATAAACACTTTTCCAAAAACAAGCTCCAAATCATGTTGAAATTCAGAAATGAAAACTTTTTCAAAAACAAGCTCCAAATCATGTTGAAATACAGAAATAATCACTTCTTCAAAAACAAAGCTCCAAATCATGTTGAAATACAGAAATAAACACTTTTTCATAAACAAGCTCTAAATCATGTTTGATGCACTCTGTAAGTGATTTTGTTTTCAGTACTGTTAGAACTGGATGATAGGAACATTTTGGACAGTTTTTTAGCAAGTTGCAATATGGAATACAGAAATAAACACTTTTCCAAAAACAAGCTCCGAATCATGTTGAAATTCAGAAATGAAAACTTTTTCAAAAACAAGCTCCAAATCATGTTGAAATACAGAAATAATCACTTTTTCAAAAACAAGCTCCAAATCATGTTGAAATACAGAAATAAACACTTTTCCAAATACAAGCTCCAAATCATGTTGAAATTCAGAAATGAACACTTTTTCAAAAACAAGCTCCAAATCATGTTGAAATACAGAAATAAAAACTTTTTCAAAAACAAGCTCCAAATCATGTTGAAATTCAGAAATGAACACTTTTTCAAAAACAAGCCTCAAATCATGTTGAAATACAGAAATGAACACTTTTTCAAAAACAAGCTCCAAATCATGTTGAAATACAGAAATAATCACTTTTTCAAAAACAAGCTCCAAATCATGTTGAAATACAGAAATAAACACTTTTCCAAATACAAGCTCCAAATCATGTTGAAATTCAGAAATGAACACTTTTTCAAAAACAAGCTCCAAATCATGTTGAAATACAGAAATAATCACTTTTTCAAAAACAAGCTCCAAATCATGTTGAAATACAGAAATGAACACTTTTCCAAATACAAGCTCCAAATCATGTTGAAATACAGAAATGAACACTTTTTCAAAAACAAGCTCCAAATCATGTTGAAATACAGAAATAATCACTTTTTCAAAAACAAGCTCCAAATCATGTTGAAATACAGAAATGAACACTTTTTCAAAAACAAGCTCCAAATCATGTTGAAATACAGAAATAATCACTTTTTCAAAAACAAGCTCCAAATCATGTTGAAGTACAGAAATAATCACTTTTCCAAAAACAAGCTCCAAATCATGTTGAAATACAGAAATAAACACTTTTCCAAAAACAAGCTCCAAATCATGTTGAAATACATAAATGAAAACTTTCACAAAAACAAGCTCCAAATCATGTTGAAATATAGAAATATCACTTCTTCAAAAACAAGCTCCAAATCATGTTGAAATACAGAAATAAACACTTTTTCATAAACAAGCTCTAAATCATGTTTGATGCACTCTGTAAGTGATTTTGTTTTCAGTAGTTAGAACTGGATGATAGGAACATTTTGGACAGTTTTCAGCAAGTTGCAATATGGAATACAGAAATAAACACTTTTCCAAAAACAAGCTCCAAATCATGTTGAAATTCAGAAATGAAAACTTTTTCAAAAACAAGCTCCAAATCATGTTGAAATACAGAAATAATCACTTTTTCAAAAACAAGCTCCAAATCATGTTGAAATACAGAAATAATCACTTTTTCAAAAACAAGCTCCAAATCATGTTGAAATACAGAAATAATCACTTTTTCAAAAACAAGCTCCAAATCATGTTGAAATACAGAAATAAACACTTTTCCAAATACAAGCCCCAAATCATGTTGAAATACAGAAATAATCACTTTTTCAAAAACAAGCTCCAAATCATGTTGAAATACAGAAATAAACACTTTTCCAAAAACAAGCTCCAAATCATGTTGAAATTCAGAAATGAAAACTTTTTCATAAACAAGCTCCAAATCATGTTGAAATACAGAAATAATCACTTTTTCAAAAACAAGCTCCAAATCATGTTGAAATACAGAAATAAACACTTTTCCAAATACAAGCTCCAAATCAAGTTGAAATACAGAAATAATCACTTTTTCAAAAACAAGCTCCAAATCATGTTGAAATACAGAAATAATCACTTTTCCAAAAACAAGCTCCAAATCATGTTGAAATACAGAAATAAACACTTTTCCAAAAACAAGCTCCAAATCATGTTGAAATTCAGAAATGAAAACTTTTTCAAAAACAAGCTCCAAATCATGTTGAAATACAGAAATAATCACTTCTTCAAAAACAAGCTCCAAATCATGTTGAAATACAGAAATAAACACTTTTTCATAAACAAGCTCTAAATCATGTTTGATGCACTCTGTAAGTGATTTTGTTTTCAGTACTGTTAGAACTGGATGATAGGAACATTTTGGACAGTTTTCAGCAAGTTGCAATATGGAATACAGAAATAAACACTTTTCCAAAAACAAGCTCCGAATCATGTTGAAATTCAGAAATGAAAACTTTTTCAAAAACAAGCTCCAAATCATGTTGAAATACAGAAATAATCACTTTTTCAAAAACAAGCTCCAAATCATGTTGAAATACAGAAATAAACACTTTTCCAAAAACAAGCTCCAAATCATGTTGAAATTCAGAAATAATCACTTTTTCAAAAACAAGCTCCAAATCATGTTGAAATACAGAAATAATCACTTTTCCAAAAACAAGCTCCAAATCATGTTGAAATACAGAAATAAACACTTTTCCAAAAACAATCTCCAAATCATGTTGAAATTCAGAAATGAAAACTTTTTCAAAAACAAGCTCCAAATCATGTTGAAATACAGAAATGAACACTTTTTCAAAAACAAGCTCCAAATCATGTTGAAATACAGAAATAATCACTTTTTCAAAAACAGGCTCCAAATCATGTTGAAATACAGAAATAATCACTTTTTCAAAAACAAGCTCCAAATCATGTTGAAATACAGAAATAAACACTTTTTCATAAACAAGCTCCAAATCATGTTGAAATTCAGAAATGAACACTTTTTCAAAAACAAGCTCCAAATCATGTTGAAATACAGAAATAATCACTTTTTCAAAAACAAGCTCCAAATCATGTTGAAATACAGAAATAAACACTTTTCCAAAAACAAGCTCCAAATCATGTTGAAATTCAGAAATAATCACTTTTTCAAAAACAAGCTCCAAATCATGTTGAAATACAGAAATAATCACTTTTCCAAAAACAAGCTCCAAATCATGTTGAAATACAGAAATAAACACTTTTCCAAAAACAATCTCCAAATCATGTTGAAATTCAGAAATGAAAACTTTTTCAAAAACAAGCTCCAAATCATGTTGAAATACAGAAATAATCACTTTTTCAAAAACAAGCTCCAAATCATGTTGAAATACAGAAATAAACACTTTTCCAAATACAAGCTCCAAATCATGTTGAAATACAGAAATAATCACTTTTTCAAAAACAAGCTCCAAATCATGTTGAAATACAGAAATAAACACTTTTCCAAATACAAGCTCCAAATCATGTTGAAATTCAGAAATGAACACTTTTTCAAAAACAAGCCTCAAATCATGTTGAAATACAGAAATAATCACTTTTTCAAAAACAAGCTCCAAATCATGTTGAAATACAGAAATAAAAACTTTTTCAAAAACAAGCTCCAAATCATGTTGAAATACAGAAATGAACACTTTTTCAAAAACAAGCTCCAAATCATGTTGAAATACAGAAATAATCACTTTTTCAAAAACAAGCTCCAAATCATGTTGAAATACAGAAATAATCACTTTTTCAAAAACAAGCTCCAAATCATGTTGAAATACAGAAATAATCACTTTTTCAAAAACAAGCTCCAAATCATGTTGAAATACAGAAATAAACACTTTTTCATAAACAAGCTCCAAATCATGTTGAAATTCAGAAATGAACACTTTTTCAAAAACAAGCTCCAAATCATGTTGAAATACAGAAATAATCACTTTTTCAAAAACAAGCTCCAAATCATGTTGAAATACAGAAATGAAAACTTTTTCAAAAACAAGCTCCAAATCATGTTGAAATACAGAAATGAACACTTTTTCAAAAACAAGCTCCAAATCATGTTGAATTACAGAAATAATCACTTTTTCAAAAACAAGCTCCAAATCATGTTGAAATACAGAAATAATCACTTTTTCAAAAACAAGCTCCAAATCATGTTGAAATACAGAAATGAACACTTTTTCAAAAACAAGCTCCAAATCATGTTGAAATACAGAAATAATCACTTTTTCAAAAACAAGCTCCAAATCATGTTGAAATACAGAAATGAACACTTTTCCAAATACAAGCTCCAAATCATGTTGAAATACAGAAATGAACACTTTTTCAAAAACAAGCTCCAAATCATGTTGAAATACAGAAATAATCACTTTTTCAAAAACAAGCTCCAAATCATGTTGAAATACAGAAATGAAAACTTTTTCAAAAACAAGCTCCAAATCATGTTGAAATACAGAAATGAACACTTTTTCAAAAACAAGCTCCAAATCATGTTGAATTACAGAAATAATCACTTTTTCAAAAACAAGCTCCAAATCATGTTGAAATACAGAAATAATCACTTTTTCAAAAACAAGCTCCAAATCATGTTGAAATACAGAAATGAACACTTTTTCAAAAACAAGCTCCAAATCATGTTGAAATACAGAAATAATCACTTTTTCAAAAACAAGCTCCAAATCATGTTGAAATACAGAAATGAACACTTTTCCAAATACAAGCTCCAAATCATGTTGAAATACAGAAATGAACACTTTTTCAAAAACAAGCTCCAAATCATGTTGAAATACAGAAATGAACACTTTTTCAAAAACAAGCTCCAAATCATGTTGAAATACAGAAATAATCACTTTTTCAAAAACAAGCTCCAAATCATGTTGAAATACAGAAATAATCACTTTTTCAAAAACAAGCTCCAAATCATGTTGAAATACAGAAATAAACACTTTTTCATAAACAAGCTCCAAATCATGTTGAAATTCAGAAATGAACACTTTTTCAAAAACAAGCTCCAAATCATGTTGAAATACAGAAATAATCACTTTTTCAAAAACAAGCTCCAAATCATGTTGAAATACAGAAATGAAAACTTTTTCAAAAACAAGCTCCAAATCATGTTGAAATACAGAAATGAACACTTTTTCAAAAACAAGCTCCAAATCATGTTGAATTACAGAAATAATCACTTTTTCAAAAACAAGCTCCAAATCATGTTGAAATACAGAAATGAAAACTTTTTCAAAAACAAGCTCCAAATCATGTTGAAATACAGAAATGAACACTTTTTCAAAAACAAGCTCCAAATCATGTTGAAATACAGAAATAATCACTTTTTCAAAAACAAGCTCCAAATCATGTTGAAATACAGAAATAATCACTTTTTCAAAAACAAGCTCCAAATCATGTTGAAATACAGAAATGAACACTTTTTCAAAAACAAGCTCCAAATCATGTTGAAATACAGAAATAATCACTTTTTCAAAAACAAGCTCCAAATCATGTTGAAATACAGAAATGAACACTTTTCCAAATACAAGCTCCAAATCATGTTGAAATACAGAAATGAACACTTTTTCAAAAACAAGCTCCAAATCATGTTGAAATACAGAAATAATCACTTTTTCAAAAACAAGCTCCAAATCATGTTGAAATACAGAAATGAACACTTTTTCAAAAACAAGCTCCAAATCATGTTGAAATACAGAAATGAACACTTTTTCAAAAACAAGCTCCAAATCATGTTGAAATACAGAAATAATCACTTTTTCAAAAACAAGCTCCAAATCATGTTGAAATACAGAAATAAACACTTTTCCAAATACAAGCTCCAAATCATGTTGAAATACAGAAATAATCACTTTTTCAAAAACAAGCTCCAAATCATGTTGAAATACAGAAATAAAAACTTTTTCAAAAACAAGCTCCAAATCATGTTGAAATACAGAAATGAACACTTTTTCAAAAACAAGCTCCAAATCATGTTGAAATACAGAAATAATCACTTTTTCAAAAACAAGCTCCAAATCATGTTGAAATACAGAAATAATCACTTTTTCAAAAACAAGCTCCAAATCATGTTGAAATACAGAAATAAACACTTTTTCATAAACAAGCTCCAAATCATGTTGAAATTCAGAAATGAACACTTTTTCAAAAACAAGCTCCAAATCATGTTGAAATACAGAAATAATCACTTTTTCAAAAACAAGCTCCAAATCATGTTGAAATACAGAAATGAAAACTTTTTCAAAAACAAGCTCCAAATCATGTTGAAATACAGAAATGAACACTTTTTCAAAAACAAGCTCCAAATCATGTTGAATTACAGAAATAATCACTTTTTCAAAAACAAGCTCCAAATCATCTTGAAATACAGAAATAATCACTTTTTCAAAAACAAGCTCCAAATCATGTTGAAATACAGAAATGAACACTTTTTCAAAAACAAGCTCCAAATCATGTTGAAATACAGAAATAATCACTTTTTCAAAAACAAGCTCCAAATCATGTTGAAATACAGAAATGAACACTTTTTCAAAAACAAGCTCCAAATCATGTTGAAATACAGAAATGAACACTTTTTCAAAAACAAGCTCCAAATCATGTTGAAATACAGAAATAATCACTTTTTCAAAAACAAGCTCCAAATCATGTTGAAATACAGAAATAATCACTTTTTCAAAAACAAGCTCCAAATCATGTTGAAATACAGAAATAAACACTTTTCCAAATACAAGCTCCAAATCATGTTGAAATACAGAAATAATCACTTTTTCAAAAACAAGCTCCAAATCATGTTGAAATACAGAAATAAACACTTTTCCAAAAACAAGCTCCAAATCATGTTGAAATTCAGAAATGAAAACTTTTTCAAAAACAAGCTCCAAATCATGTTGAAATACAGAAATAATCACTTTTTCAAAAACAAGCTCCAAATCATGTTGAAATACAGAAATAAACACTTTTCCAAAAACAAGCTCCAAATCATGTTGAAATTCAGAAATAATCACTTTTTCAAAAACAAGCTCCAAATCATGTTGAAATACAGAAATAATCACTTTTCCAAAAACAAGCTCCAAATCATGTTGAAATACAGAAATAAACACTTTTCCAAAAACAATCTCCAAATCATGTTGAAATTCAGAAATGAAAACTTTTTCAAAAACAAGCTCCAAATCATGTTGAAATACAGAAATAATCACTTTTTCAAAAACAAGCTCCAAATCATGTTGAAATACAGAAATAAACACTTTTCCAAATACAAGCTCCAAATCATGTTGAAATACAGAAATAATCACTTTTTCAAAAACAAGCTCCAAATCATGTTGAAATACAGAAATAAACACTTTTCCAAATACAAGCTCCAAATCATGTTGAAATTCAGAAATGAACACTTTTTCAAAAACAAGCCTCAAATCATGTTGAAATACAGAAATAATCACTTTTTCAAAAACAAGCTCCAAATCATGTTGAAATACAGAAATAAAAACTTTTTCAAAAACAAGCTCCAAATCATGTTGAAATACAGAAATGAACACTTTTTCAAAAACAAGCTCCAAATCATGTTGAAATACAGAAATAATCACTTTTTCAAAAACAAGCTCCAAATCATGTTGAAATACAGAAATAATCACTTTTTCAAAAACAAGCTCCAAATCATGTTGAAATACAGAAATAATCACTTTTTCAAAAACAAGCTCCAAATCATGTTGAAATACAGAAATAAACACTTTTTCATAAACAAGCTCCAAATCATGTTGAAATTCAGAAATGAACACTTTTTCAAAAACAAGCTCCAAATCATGTTGAAATACAGAAATAATCACTTTTTCAAAAACAAGCTCCAAATCATGTTGAAATACAGAAATGAAAACTTTTTCAAAAACAAGCTCCAAATCATGTTGAAATACAGAAATGAACACTTTTTCAAAAACAAGCTCCAAATCATGTTGAATTACAGAAATAATCACTTTTTCAAAAACAAGCTCCAAATCATGTTGAAATACAGAAATAATCACTTTTTCAAAAACAAGCTCCAAATCATGTTGAAATACAGAAATGAACACTTTTTCAAAAACAAGCTCCAAATCATGTTGAAATACAGAAATAATCACTTTTTCAAAAACAAGCTCCAAATCATGTTGAAATACAGAAATGAACACTTTTCCAAATACAAGCTCCAAATCATGTTGAAATACAGAAATGAACACTTTTTCAAAAACAAGCTCCAAATCATGTTGAAATACAGAAATAATCACTTTTTCAAAAACAAGCTCCAAATCATGTTGAAATACAGAAATGAAAACTTTTTCAAAAACAAGCTCCAAATCATGTTGAAATACAGAAATGAACACTTTTTCAAAAACAAGCTCCAAATCATGTTGAATTACAGAAATAATCACTTTTTCAAAAACAAGCTCCAAATCATGTTGAAATACAGAAATAATCACTTTTTCAAAAACAAGCTCCAAATCATGTTGAAATACAGAAATGAACACTTTTTCAAAAACAAGCTCCAAATCATGTTGAAATACAGAAATAATCACTTTTTCAAAAACAAGCTCCAAATCATGTTGAAATACAGAAATGAACACTTTTCCAAATACAAGCTCCAAATCATGTTGAAATACAGAAATGAACACTTTTTCAAAAACAAGCTCCAAATCATGTTGAAATACAGAAATGAACACTTTTTCAAAAACAAGCTCCAAATCATGTTGAAATACAGAAATAATCACTTTTTCAAAAACAAGCTCCAAATCATGTTGAAATACAGAAATAATCACTTTTTCAAAAACAAGCTCCAAATCATGTTGAAATACAGAAATAAACACTTTTTCATAAACAAGCTCCAAATCATGTTGAAATTCAGAAATGAACACTTTTTCAAAAACAAGCTCCAAATCATGTTGAAATACAGAAATAATCACTTTTTCAAAAACAAGCTCCAAATCATGTTGAAATACAGAAATGAAAACTTTTTCAAAAACAAGCTCCAAATCATGTTGAAATACAGAAATGAACACTTTTTCAAAAACAAGCTCCAAATCATGTTGAATTACAGAAATAATCACTTTTTCAAAAACAAGCTCCAAATCATGTTGAAATACAGAAATGAAAACTTTTTCAAAAACAAGCTCCAAATCATGTTGAAATACAGAAATGAACACTTTTTCAAAAACAAGCTCCAAATCATGTTGAAATACAGAAATAATCACTTTTTCAAAAACAAGCTCCAAATCATGTTGAAATACAGAAATAATCACTTTTTCAAAAACAAGCTCCAAATCATGTTGAAATACAGAAATGAACACTTTTTCAAAAACAAGCTCCAAATCATGTTGAAATACAGAAATAATCACTTTTTCAAAAACAAGCTCCAAATCATGTTGAAATACAGAAATGAACACTTTTCCAAATACAAGCTCCAAATCATGTTGAAATACAGAAATGAACACTTTTTCAAAAACAAGCTCCAAATCATGTTGAAATACAGAAATAATCACTTTTTCAAAAACAAGCTCCAAATCATGTTGAAATACAGAAATGAACACTTTTTCAAAAACAAGCTCCAAATCATGTTGAAATACAGAAATGAACACTTTTTCAAAAACAAGCTCCAAATCATGTTGAAATACAGAAATAATCACTTTTTCAAAAACAAGCTCCAAATCATGTTGAAATACAGAAATAAACACTTTTCCAAATACAAGCTCCAAATCATGTTGAAATACAGAAATAATCACTTTTTCAAAAACAAGCTCCAAATCATGTTGAAATACAGAAATAAAAACTTTTTCAAAAACAAGCTCCAAATCATGTTGAAATACAGAAATGAACACTTTTTCAAAAACAAGCTCCAAATCATGTTGAAATACAGAAATAATCACTTTTTCAAAAACAAGCTCCAAATCATGTTGAAATACAGAAATAATCACGTTTTCAAAAACAAGCTCCAAATCATGTTGAAATACAGAAATAAACACTTTTTCATAAACAAGCTCCAAATCATGTTGAAATTCAGAAATGAACACTTTTTCAAAAACAAGCTCCAAATCATGTTGAAATACAGAAATAATCACTTTTTCAAAAACAAGCTCCAAATCATGTTGAAATACAGAAATGAAAACTTTTTCAAAAACAAGCTCCAAATCATGTTGAAATACAGAAATGAACACTTTTTCAAAAACAAGCTCCAAATCATGTTGAATTACAGAAATAATCACTTTTTCAAAAACAAGCTCCAAATCATCTTGAAATACAGAAATAATCACTTTTTCAAAAACAAGCTCCAAATCATGTTGAAATACAGAAATGAACACTTTTTCAAAAACAAGCTCCAAATCATGTTGAAATACAGAAATAATCACTTTTTCAAAAACAAGCTCCAAATCATGTTGAAATACAGAAATGAACACTTTTTCAAAAACAAGCTCCAAATCATGTTGAAATACAGAAATGAACACTTTTTCAAAAACAAGCTCCAAATCATGTTGAAATACAGAAATAATCACTTTTTCAAAAACAAGCTCCAAATCATGTTGAAATACAGAAATAATCACTTTTTCAAAAACAAGCTCCAAATCATGTTGAAATACAGAAATAAACACTTTTCCAAATACAAGCTCCAAATCATGTTGAAATACAGAAATAATCACTTTTTCAAAAACAAGCTCCAAATCATGTTGAAATACAGAAATAAACACTTTTCCAAAAACAAGCTCCAAATCATGTTGAAATTCAGAAATGAAAACTTTTTCAAAAACAAGCTCCAAATCATGTTGAAATACAGAAATAATCACTTTTTCAAAAACAAGCTCCAAATCATGTTGAAATACAGAAATAAACACTTTTCCAAATACAAGCTCCAAATCATGTTGAAATACAGAAATAATCACTTTTTCAAAAACAAGCTCCAAATCATGTTGAAATACAGAAATAATCACTTTTCCAAAAACAAGCTCCAAATCATGTTGAAATACAGAAATAAACACTTTTCCAAAAACAAGCTCCAAATCATGTTGAAATACATAAATGAAAACTTTTTCAAAAACAAGCTCCAAATCATGTTGAAATACAGAAATAATCACTTCTTCAAAAACAAGCTCCAAATCATGTTGAAATACAGAAATAAACACTTTTTCATAAACAAGCTCTAAATCATGTTTGATGCACTCTGTAAGTGATTTTGTTTTCAGTACTGTTAGAACTGGATGATAGGAACATTTTGGACAGTTTTCAGCAAGTTGCAATATGGAATACAGAAATAAACACTTTTCCAAAAACAAGCTCCAAATCATGTTGAAATTCAGAAATGAAAACTTTTTCAAAAACAAGCTCCAAATCATGTTGAAATACAGAAATAATCACTTTTTCAAAAACAAGCTCCAAATCATGTTGAAATACAGAAATAAACACTTTTCCAAAAACAAGCTCCAAATCATGTTGAAATTCAGAAATAATCACTTTTTCAAAAACAAGCTCCAAATCATGTTGAAATACAGAAATAATCACTTTTCCAAAAACAAGCTCCAAATCATGTTGAAATACAGAAATAATCACTTTTTCAAAAACAAGCTCCAAATCATGTTGAAATACAGAAATAAACACTTTTCCAAATACAAGCTCCAAATCATGTTGAAATACAGAAATAATCACTTTTTCAAAAACATGCTCCAAATCATGTTGAAATACAGAAATAAACACTTTTCCAAAAACAAGCTCCAAATCATGTTGAAATTCAGAAATGAAAACTTTTTCAAAAACAAGCTCCAAATCATGTTGAAATACAGAAATAATCACTTTTTCAAAAACAAGCTCCAAATCATGTTGAAATACAGAAATAAACACTTTTCCAAATACAAGCTCCAAATCATGTTGAAATACAGAAATAATCACTTTTTCAAAAACAAGCTCCAAATCATGTTGAAATACAGAAATAAACACTTTTCCAAATACAAGCTCCAAATCATGTTGAAATTCAGAAATGAACACTTTTTCAAAAACAAGCCTCAAATCATGTTGAAATACAGAAATAATCACTTTTTCAAAAACAAGCTCCAAATCATGTTGAAATACAGAAATAAAAACTTTTTCAAAAACAAGCTCCAAATCATGTTGAAATACAGAAATAAACACTTTTCCAAATACAAGCTCCAAATCATGTTGAAATACAGAAATAATCACTTTTTCAAAAACAAGCTCCAAATCATGTTGAAATACAGAAATAATCACTTTTCCAAAAACAAGCTCCAAATCATGTTGAAATACAGAAATAAACACTTTTCCAAAAACAAGCTCCAAATCATGTTGAAATACATAAATGAAAACTTTTTCAAAAACAAGCTCCAAATCATGTTGAAATACAGAAATAATCACTTCTTCAAAAACAAGCTCCAAATCATGTTGAAATACAGAAATAAACACTTTTTCATAAACAAGCTCTAAATCATGTTTGATGCACTCTGTAAGTGATTTTGTTTTCAGTACTGTTAGAACTGGATGATAGGAACATTTTGGACAGTTTTCAGCAAGTTGCAATATGGAATACAGAAATAAACACTTTTCCAAAAACAAGCTCCAAATCATGTTGAAATTCAGAAATGAAAACTTTTTCAAAAACAAGCTCCAAATCATGTTGAAATACAGAAATAATCACTTTTTCAAAAACAAGCTCCAAATCATGTTGAAATACAGAAATAAACACTTTTCCAAAAACAAGCTCCAAATCATGTTGAAATTCAGAAATAATCACTTTTTCAAAAACAAGCTCCAAATCATGTTGAAATACAGAAATAATCACTTTTCCAAAAACAAGCTCCAAATCATGTTGAAATACAGAAATAAACACTTTTCCAAAAACAAGCTCCAAATCATGTTGAAATTCAGAAATGAAAACTTTTTCAAAAACAAGCTCCAAATCATGTTGAAATACAGAAATAATCACTTTTTCAAAAACAAGCTCCAAATCATGTTGAAATACAGAAATAAACACTTTTCCAAATACAAGCTCCAAATCATGTTGAAATACAGAAATAATCACTTTTTCAAAAACAAGCTCCAAATCATGTTGAAATACAGAAATAAACACTTTTCCAAAAACAAGCTCCAAATCATGTTGAAATTCAGAAATGAAAACTTTTTCAAAAACAAGCTCCAAATCATGTTGAAATACAGAAATAATCACTTTTTCAAAAACAAGCTCCAAATCATGTTGAAATACAGAAATAAACACTTTTCCAAATACAAGCTCCAAATCATGTTGAAATACAGAAATAATCACTTTTTCAAAAACAAGCTCCAAATCATGTTGAAATACAGAAATAAACACTTTTCCAAATACAAGCTCCAAATCATGTTGAAATTCAGAAATGAACACTTTTTCAAAAACAAGCCTCAAATCATGTTGAAATACAGAAATAATCACTTTTTCAAAAACAAGCTCCAAATCATGTTGAAATACAGAAATAAAAACTTTTTCAAAAACAAGCTCCAAATCATGTTGAAATACAGAAATGAACACTTTTTCAAAAACAAGCTCCAAATCATGTTGAAATACAGAAATAATCACTTTTTCAAAAACAAGCTCCAAATCATGTTGAAATACAGAAATAATCACTTTTTCAAAAACAAGCTCCAAATCATGTTGAAATACAGAAATAAACACTTTTTCATTAACAAGCTCCAAATCATGTTGAAATACAGAAATAATCACTTTTTCAAAAACAAGCTCCAAATCATGTTGAAATACAGAAATGAACACTTTTTCAAAAACAAGCTCCAAATCATGTTGAAATACAGAAATAATCACTTTTTCAAAAACAAGCTCCAAATCATGTTGAAATACAGAAATAATCACTTTTTCAAAAACAAGCTCCAAATCATGTTGAAATACAGAAATAAAAACTTTTTCAAAAACAAGCTCCAAATCATGTTGAAATTCAGAAATGAAAACTTTTTCAAAAACAAGCTCCAAATCATGTTGAAATACAGAAATAATCACTTTTCCAAAAACAAGCTCCAAATCATGTTGAAATACATAAATAAACACTTTTCCAAAAACAAGCTCCAAATCATGTTGAAATACAGAAATAATCACTTCTTCAAAAACAAGCTCCAAATCATGTTGAAATACAGAAATAAACACTTTTTCATAAACAAGCTCTAAATCATGTTTGATGCACTCTGTAAGTGATTTTGTTTTCAGTACTGTTAGAACTGGATGATAGGAACATTTTGGACAGTTTTCAGCAAGTTGCAATATGGAATACAGAAATAAACACTTTTCCAAAAACAAGCTCCAAATCATGTTGAAATTCAGAAATGAAAACTTTTTCAAAAACAAGCTCCAAATCATGTTGAAATACAGAAATAATCACTTTTTCAAAAACAAGCTCCAAATCATGTTGAAATACAGAAATAAACACTTTTCCAAAAACAAGCTCCAAATCATGTTGAAATTCAGAAATAATCACTTTTTCAAAAACAAGCTCCAAATCATGTTGAAATACAGAAATAATCACTTTTCCAAAAACAAGCTCCAAATCATGTTGAAATACAGAAATAATCACTTTTTCAAAAACAAGCTCCAAATCATGTTGAAATACAGAAATAAACACTTTTCCAAATACAAGCTCCAAATCATGTTGAAATACAGAAGTAATCACTTTTTCAAAAACAAGCTCCAAATCATGTTGAAATTCAGAAATGAAAACTTTTTCAAAAACAAGCTCCAAATCATGTTGAAATACAGAAATAATCACTTTTTCAAAAACAAGCTCCAAATCATGTTGAAATACAGAAATAAACACTTTTCCAAATACAAGCTCCAAATCATGTTGAAATACAGAAATAATCACTTTTTCAAAAACAAGCTCCAAATCATGTTGAAATACAGAAATAAACACTTTTCCAAATACAAGCTCCAAATCATGTTGAAATTCAGAAATGAACACTTTTTCAAAAACAAGCCTCAAATCATGTTGAAATACAGAAATAATCACTTTTTCAAAAACAAGCTCCAAATCATGTTGAAATACAGAAATAAAAACTTTTTCAAAAACAAGCTCCAAATCATGTTGAAATACAGAAATAATCACTTTTCCAAAAACAAGCTCCAAATCATGTTGAAATACAGAAATAAACACTTTTCCAAAAACAAGCTCCAAATCATGTTGAAATACATAAATGAAAACTTTTTCAAAAACAAGCTCCAAATCATGTTGAAATACAGAAATAATCACTTCTTCAAAAACAAGCTCCAAATCATGTTGAAATACAGAAATAAACACTTTTTCATAAACAAGCTCTAAATCATGTTTGATGCACTCTGTAAGTGATTTTGTTTTCAGTACTGTTAGAACTGGATGATAGGAACATTTTGGACAGTTTTCAGCAAGTTGCAATATGGAATACAGAAATAAACACTTTTCCAAAAACAAGCTCCAAATCATGTTGAAATTCAGAAATGAAAACTTTTTCAAAAACAAGCTCCAAATCATGTTGAAATACAGAAATAATCACTTTTTCAAAAACAAGCTCCAAATCATGTTGAAATACAGAAATAAACACTTTTCCAAAAACAAGCTCCAAATCATGTTGAAATTCAGAAATGAAAACTTTTTCAAAAACAAGCTCCAAATCATGTTGAAATACAGAAATAATCACTTTTTCAAAAACAAGCTCCAAATCATGTTGAAATACAGAAATAAACACTTTTCCAAATACAAGCTCCAAATCATGTTGAAATACAGAAATAATCACTTTTTCAAAAACAAGCTCCAAATCATGTTGAAATACAGAAATAAACACTTTTCCAAAAACAAGCTCCAAATCATGTTGAAATTCAGAAATGAACACTTTTTCAAAAACAAGCTCCAAATCATGTTGAAATACAGAAATAATCACTTTTTCAAAAACAAGCTCCAAATCATGTTGAAATACAGAAATAAACACTTTTCCAAAAACAAGCTCCAAATCATGTTGAAATACAGAAATGAATCACTTTTTCAAAAACAAGCTCCAAATCATGTTGAAATACAGAAATAATCACTTTTCCAAAAACAAGCTCCAAATCATGTTGAAATACAGAAATAATCACTTTTTCAAAAACAAGCTCCAAATCATGTTGAAATACAGAAATAAACACTTTTCCAAATACAAGCTCCAAATCATGTTGAAATACAGAAGTAATCACTTTTTCAAAAACAAGCTCCAAATCATGTTGAAATTCAGAAATGAACACTTTTTCAAAAACAAGCTCCAAATCATGTTGAAATACAGAAATAATCACTTTTTCAAAAACAAGCTCCAAATCATGTTGAAATACAGAAATAAACACTTTTCCAAATACAAGCTCCAAATCATGTTGAAATACAGAAATAATCACTTTTTCAAAAACAAGCTCCAAATCATGTTGAAATACAGAAATAAACACTTTTCCAAATACAAGCTCCAAATCATGTTGAAATTCAGAAATGAACACTTTTTCAAAAACAAGCCTCAAATCATGTTGAAATACAGAAATAATCACTTTTTCAAAAACAAGCTCCAAATCATGTTGAAATACAGAAATAAAAACTTTTTCAAAAACAAGCTCCAAATCATGTTGAAATACAGAAATAAACACTTTTCCAAATACAAGCTCCAAATCATGTTGAAATACAGAAATAATCACTTTTTCAAAAACAAGCTCCAAATCATGTTGAAATACAGAAATAATCACTTTTCCAAAAACAAGCTCCAAATCATGTTGAAATACAGAAATAAACACTTTTCCAAAAACAAGCTCCAAATCATGTTGAAATACATAAATGAAAACTTTTTCAAAAACAAGCTCCAAATCATGTTGAAATACAGAAATAATCACTTCTTCAAAAACAAGCTCCAAATCATGTTGAAATACAGAAATAAACACTTTTTCATAAACAAGCTCTAAATCATGTTTGATGCACTCTGTAAGTGATTTTGTTTTCAGTACTGTTAGAACTGGATGATAGGAACATTTTGGACAGTTTTCAGCAAGTTGCAATATGGAATACAGAAATAAACACTTTTCCAAAAACAAGCTCCAAATCATGTTGAAATTCAGAAATGAAAACTTTTTCAAAAACAAGCTCCAAATCATGTTGAAATACAGAAATAATCACTTTTTCAAAAACAAGCTCCAAATCATGTTGAAATACAGAAATAAACACTTTTCCAAAAACAAGCTCCAAATCATGTTGAAATTCAGAAATGAAAACTTTTTCAAAAACAAGCTCCAAATCATGTTGAAATACAGAAATAATCACTTTTTCAAAAACAAGCTCCAAATCATGTTGAAATACAGAAATAAACACTTTTCCAAATACAAGCTCCAAATCATGTTGAAATACAGAAATAATCACTTTTTCAAAAACAAGCTCCAAATCATGTTGAAATACAGAAATAAACACTTTTCCAAATACAAGCTCCAAATCATGTTGAAATTCAGAAATGAACACTTTTTCAAAAACAAGCCTCAAATCATGTTGAAATACAGAAATAATCACTTTTTCAAAAACAAGCTCCAAATCATGTTGAAATACAGAAATAAACACTTTTTCAAAAACAAGCTCCAAATCATGTTGAAATACAGAAATGAACACTTTTTCAAAAACAAGCTCCAAATCATGTTGAAATACAGAAATAATCACTTTTTCAAAAACAAGCTCCAAATCATGTTGAAATACAGAAATAAACACTTTTTCAAAAACAAGCTCCAAATCATGTTGAAATACAGAAATAATCACTTTTTCAAAAACAAGCTCCAAATCATGTTGAAATACAGAAATGAACACTTTTTCAAAAACAAGCTCCAAATCATGTTGAAATACAGAAATAATCACTTTTCCAAAAACAAGCTCCAAATCATGTTGAAATACAGAAATAAACACTTTTCCAAAAACAAGCTCCAAATCATGTTGAAATACATAAATGAAAACTTTTTCAAAAACAAGCTCCAAATCATGTTGAAATACAGAAATAATCACTTCTTCAAAAACAAGCTCCAAATCATGTTGAAATACAGAAATAAACACTTTTTCATAAACAAGCTCTAAATCATGTTTGATGCACTCTGTAAGTGATTTTGTTTTCAGTACTGTTAGAACTGGATGATAGGAACATTTTGGACAGTTTTCAGCAAGTTGCAATATGGAATACAGAAATAAACACTTTTCCAAAAACAAGCTCCAAATCATGTTGAAATACAGAAATGAAACACTTTTTCAAAAACAAGCTCCAAATCATGTTGAAATACAGAAATAATCACTTTTCCAAAAACAAGCTCCAAATCATGTTGAAATACAGAAATAAACACTTTTCCAAAAACAAGCTCCAAATCATGTTGAAATTCAGAAATGAAAACTTTTTCAAAAACAAGCTCCAAATCATGTTGAAATACAGAAATAATCACTTTTTCAAAAACAAGCTCCAAATCATGTTGAAATACAGAAATAAACACTTTTCCAAATACAAGCTCCAAATCATGTTGAAATACAGAAATAATCACTTTTTCAAAAACAAGCTCCAAATCATGTTGAAATACAGAAATAAACACTTTTCCAAATACAAGCTCCAAATCATGTTGAAATTCAGAAATGAACACTTTTTCAAAAACAAGCCTCAAATCATGTTGAAATACAGAAATAATCACTTTTTCAAAAACAAGCTCCAAATCATGTTGAAATACAGAAATAATCACTTTTTCAAAAACAAGCTCCAAATCATGTTGAAATACAGAAATGAACACTTTTTCAAAAACAAGCTCCAAATCATGTTGAAATACAGAAATTATCACTTTTTCAAAAACAAGCTCCAAATCATGTTGAAATACAGAAATAAACACTTTTTCATTAACAAGCTCCAAATCATGTTGAAATACAGAAATAATCACTTTTTCAAAAACAAGCTCCAAATCATGTTGAAATACAGAAATGAACACTTTTTCAAAAACAAGCTCCAAATCATGTTGAAATACAGAAATAATCACTTTTTCAAAAACAAGCTCCAAATCATGTTGAAATACAGAAATAATCACTTTTTCAAAAACAAGCTCCAAATCATGTTGAAATACAGAAATAAACACTTTTCCAAAAACAAGCTCCAAATCATGTTGAAATTCAGAAATAATCACTTTTTCAAAAACAAGCTCCAAATCATGTTGAAATACAGAAATAATCACTTTTCCAAAAACAAGCTCCAAATCATGTTGAAATACAGAAATAAACACTTTTCCAAAAACAAGCTCCAAATCATGTTGAAATTCAGAAATGAAAACTTTTTCAAAAACAAGCTCCAAATCATGTTGAAATACAGAAATAATCACTTTTTCAAAAACAAGCTCCAAATCATGTTGAAATACAGAAATAAACACTTTTCCAAATACAAGCTCCAAATCATGTTGAAATACAGAAATAATCACTTTTTCAAAAACAAGCTCCAAATCATGTTGAAATACAGAAATAAACACTTTTCCAAAAACAAGCTCCAAATCATGTTGAAATTCAGAAATGAAAACTTTTTCAAAAACAAGCTCCAAATCATGTTGAAATACAGAAATAATCACTTTTTCAAAAACAAGCTCCAAATCATGTTGAAATACAGAAATAAACACTTTTCCAAATACAAGCTCCAAATCATGTTGAAATACAGAAATAATCACTTTTTCAAAAACAAGCTCCAAATCATGTTGAAATACAGAAATAAACACTTTTCCAAATACAAGCTCCAAATCATGTTGAAATTCAGAAATGAACACTTTTTCAAAAACAAGCCTCAAATCATGTTGAAATACAGAAATAATCACTTTTTCAAAAACAAGCTCCAAATCATGTTGAAATACAGAAATAAACACTTTTTCAAAAACAAGCTCCAAATCATGTTGAAATACAGAAATGAACACTTTTTCAAAAACAAGCTCCAAATCATGTTGAAATACAGAAATAATCACTTTTTCAAAAACAAGCTCCAAATCATGTTGAAATACAGAAATAATCACTTTTTCAAAAACAAGCTCCAAATCATGTTGAAATACAGAAATAAACACTTCTTCAAAAACAAGCTCCAAATCATGTTGAAATACAGAAATAAACACTTTTTCATAAACAAGCTCTAAATCATGTTTGATGCACTCTGTAAGTGATTTTTGTTTTCAGTACTGTTAGAACTGGATGATAGGAACATTTTGGACAGTTTTCAGCAAGTTGCAATATGGAAATACAGAAATAAACACTTTTCCAAAAACAAGCTCCAAATCATGTTGAAATTCAGAAATGAAAACTTTTTCAAAAACAAGCTCCAAATCATGTTGAAATACAGAAATAATCACTTTTCCAAAAACAAGCTCCAAATCATGTTGAAATACAGAAATAAACACTTTTCCAAAAACAAGCTCCAAATCATGTTGAAATTCAGAAATGAAAACTTTTTCAAAAACAAGCTCCAAATCATGTTGAAATACAGAAATAATCACTTTTTCAAAAACAAGCTCCAAATCATGTTGAAATACAGAAATAAACACTTTTCCAAATACAAGCTCCAAATCATGTTGAAATACAGAAATAATCACTTTTTCAAAAACAAGCTCCAAATCATGTTGAAATACAGAAATAAACACTTTTCCAAATACAAGCTCCAAATCATGTTGAAATTCAGAAATGAACACTTTTTCAAAAACAAGCCTCAAATCATGTTGAAATACAGAAATAATCACTTTTTCAAAAACAAGCTCCAAATCATGTTGAAATACAGAAATAATCACTTTTTCAAAAACAAGCTCCAAATCATGTTGAAATACAGAAATGAACACTTTTTCAAAAACAAGCTCCAAATCATGTTGAAATACAGAAATAATCACTTTTTCAAAAACAAGCTCCAAATCATGTTGAAATACAGAAATTATCACTTTTTCAAAAACAAGCTCCAAATCATGTTGAAATACAGAAATAAACACTTTTTCATTAACAAGCTCCAAATCATGTTGAAATACAGAAATAATCACTTTTTCAAAAACAAGCTCCAAATCATGTTGAAATACAGAAATGAACACTTTTTCAAAAACAAGCTCCAAATCATGTTGAAATACAGAAATAATCACTTTTTCAAAAACAAGCTCCAAATCATGTTGAAATACAGAAATAAAAACTTTTTCAAAAACAAGCTCCAAATCATGTTGAAATACAGAAATAATCACTTTTTCAAAAACAAGCTCCAAATCATGTTGAAATACAGAAATAAACACTTTTCCAAATACAAGCTCCAAATCATGTTGAAATACAGAAATAATCACTTTTTCAAAAACAAGCTCCAAATCATGTTGAAATACAGAAATAAACACTTTTCCAAATACAAGCTCCAAATCATGTTGAAATTCAGAAATGAACACTTTTTCAAAAACAAGCCTCAAATCATGTTGAAATACAGAAATAATCACTTTTTCAAAAACAAGCTCCAAATCATGTTGAAATACAGAAATAATCACTTTTTCAAAAACAAGCTCCAAATCATGTTGAAATACAGAAATGAACACTTTTTCAAAAACAAGCTCCAAATCATGTTGAAATACAGAAATAATCACTTTTTCAAAAACAAGCTCCAAATCATGTTGAAATACAGAAATTATCACTTTTTCAAAAACAAGCTCCAAATCATGTTGAAATACAGAAATAAACACTTTTTCATTAACAAGCTCCAAATCATGTTGAAATACAGAAATAATCACTTTTTCAAAAACAAGCTCCAAATCATGTTGAAATACAGAAATGAACACTTTTTCAAAAACAAGCTCCAAATCATGTTGAAATACAGAAATAATCACTTTTTCAAAAACAAGCTCCAAATCATGTTGAAATACAGAAATAAAAACTTTTTCAAAAACAAGCTCCAAATCATGTTGAAATACAGAAATAATCACTTTTTCAAAAACAAGCTCCAAATCATGTTGAAATACAGAAATAAACACTTTTTCATAAACAAGCTCCAAATCATGTTGAAATTCAGAAATGAACACTTTTTCAAAAACAAGCTCCAAATCATGTTGAAATACAGAAATAAACACTTTTCCAAATACAAGCTCCAAATCATGTTGAAATACAGAAATAATCACTTTTTCAAAAACAAGCTCCAAATCATGTTGAAATACAGAAATAATCACTTTTCCAAAAACAAGCTCCAAATCATGTTGAAATACAGAAATAATCACTTTTTCAAAAACAAGCTCCAAATCATGTTGAAATACAGAAATGAACACTTTTTCAAAACAAGCTCCAAATCATGTTGAGAACTACAGAAATAATCACTTTTTCAGAACAAGCTCCAAATCATGTTGAAATACAGAAATAAACACTTTTTCAAAAACAAGCTCCAAATCATGTTGAAATACAGAAATAATCACTTTTTCAAAAACAAGCTCCAAATCATGTTGAAATACAGAAATAAACACTTTTTCAAAAACAAGCTCCAAATCATGTTGAAATTCAGAAATGAACACTTTTCAAAAACAAGCTCCAAATCATGTTGAAATACAGAAATAATCACTTTTTCAAAAACAAGCTCCAAATCATGTTGAAATACAGAAATAAACACTTTTCCAAAAACAAGCTCCAAATCATGTTGAAATTCAGAAATGAAAACTTTTTCAAAAACAAGCTCCAAATCATGTTGAAATACAGAAATAATCACTTTTCAAAAACAAGCTCCAAATCATGTTGAAATACAGAAATAAACACTTTTCCAAAAACAAGCTCCAAATGATGTTGAAATACAGAAATAATCACTTTTTCAAAAACAAGCTCCAAATCATGTTGAAATACAGAAATAATCACTTTTCCAAAAACAAGCTCCAAATCATGTTGAAATACAGAAATAAACACTTTTCCAAAAACAAGCTCCAAATCATGTTGAAATACATAAATAATCACTTTTTCAAAAACAAGCTCCAAATCATGTTGAAATACAGAAATAATCACTTTTCAAAAACAAGCTCCAAATCATGTTGAAATACAGAAATAAACACTTTTCCAAAAACAAGCTCCAAATCATGTTGAAATACAGAAATGAACACTTTTTCAAAAACAAGCTCCAAATCATGTTGAAATACAGAAATAATCACTTTTTCAAAAACAAGCTCCAAATCATGTTGAAATACAGAAATTAACACTTTTTCAAAAACAAGCTCCAAATCATGTTGAAATACAGAAATAAACACTTTTTCATAACAAGCTCCAAATCATGTTGAAATACAGAAATAAACACTTTTCCAAAAACAAGCTCCAAATCATGTTGAAATACAGAAATGAACACTTTTTCAAAAACAAGCTCCAAATCATGTTGAAATACAGAAATAATCACTTTTTCAAAAACAAGCTCCAAATCATGTTGAAATACAGAAATAAACACTTTTCAAAAACAAGCTCCAAATCATGTTGAAATACAGAAATAATCACTTTTTCAAAAACAAGCTCCAAATCATGTTGAAATACAGAAATAAACACTTTTTCATAAACAAGCTCCAAATCATGTTGAAATTCAGAAATGAACACTTTTTCAAAAACAAGCTCCAAATCATGTTGAAATACAGAAATAATCACTTTTTCAAAAACAAGCTCCAAATCATGTTGAAATACAGAAATAAACACTTTTTCAAAAACAAGCTCCAAATCATGTTGAAATACAGAAATAAACACTTTTCCAAATACAAGCTCCAAATCATGTTGAAATACAGAAATAATCACTTTTTCAAAAACAAGCTCCAAATCATGTTGAAATACAGAAATAATCACTTTTCCAAAAACAAGCTCCAAATCATGTTGAAATACAGAAATAACACTTTTTCAAAAACAAGCTCCAAATCATGTTGAAATACAGAAATGAACACTTTTTCAAAAACAAGCTCCAAATCATGTTGAAATACAGAAATAATCACTTTTTCAAAAACAAGCTCCAAATCATGTTGAAATACAGAAATAAACACTTTTCAAAAACAAGCTCCAAATCATGTTGAAATACAGAAATAAACACTTTTCCAAAAACAAGCTCCAAATCATGTTGAAATACAGAAATAAACACTTTTTCATAAACAAGCTCCAAATCATGTTGAAATACAGAAATAATCACTTTTTCAAAAACAAGCTCCAAATCATGTTAAAATACAGAAATAAACACTTTTCCAAAAACAAGCTCCAAATCATGTTGAAATACAGAAATGAAACACTTTTTCAAAAACAAGCTCCAAATCATGTTGAAATACAGAAATAAACACTTTTCCAAAAACAAGCTCCAAATCATGTTGAAATACAGAAATAAACACTTTTCCAAATACAAGCTCCAAATCATGTTGAAATACATAAATAATCACTTTTCCAAAAACAAGCTCCAAATCATGTTGAAATACAGAAATAAACACTTTTCCAAAAACAATCTCCAAATCATGTTGAAATTCAGAAATGAAAACTTTTTCAAAAACAAGCTCCAAATCATGTTGAAATACAGAAATAATCACTTTTTCAAAAACAAGCTCCAAATCATGTTGAAATACAGAAATAATCACTTTTCAAAAACAAGCTCCAAATCATGTTGAAATACAGAAATAAACACTTTTTCATAAACAAGCTCCAAATCATGTTGAAATTCAGAAATGAACACTTTTTCAAAAACAAGCTCCAAATCATGTTGAAATACAGAAATGAACACTTTTTCAAAAACAAGCTCCAAATCATGTTGAAATACAGAAATAAACACTTTTCCAAAAACAAGCTCCAAATCATGTTGAAATACAGAAATGAAAACTTTTTCAAAAACAAGCTCCAAATCATGTTGAAATACAGAAATAATCACTTTTTCAAAAACAAGCTCCAAATCATGTTGAAATACAGAAATAAACACTTTTCCAAATACAAGCTCCAAATCATGTTGAAATACAGAAATAATCACTTTTTCAAAAGCAAGCTCCAAATCATGTTGAAATACAGAAATAATCACTTTTCCAAAAACAAGCTCCAAATCATGTTGAAATACAGAAATAATCACTTTTTCAAAAACAAGCTCCAAATCATGTTGAAATACAGAAATGAACACTTTTTCAAAAACAAGCTCCAAATCATGTTGAAATACAGAAATGAACACTTTTCCAAAAACAAGCTCCAAATCATGTTGAAATACAGAAATAAACAACTTTTTCAAAAACAAGCTCCAAATCATGTTGAAATACAGAAATAATCACTTTTTCAAAAACAAGCTCCAAATCATGTTGAAATACAGAAATAAACACTTTTTCATAAACAAGCTCCAAATCATGTTGAAATTCAGAAATGAACACTTTTTCAAAAACAAGCTCCAAATCATGTTGAAATACAGAAATAACACTTTTTCAAAAACAAGCTCCAAATCATGTTGAAATACAGAAATAAACACTTTTCCAAAAACAAGCTCCAAATCATGTTGAAATTCAGAAATGAAAACTTTTTCAAAAACAAGCTCCAAATCATGTTGAAATACAGAAATAATCACTTTTTCAAAAACTTGCTCCAAATCATGTTGAAATACAGAAATAAACACTTTTCCAAATACAAGCTCCAAATCATGTTGAAATACAGAAATAATCACTTTTTCAAAAACAAGCTCCAAATCATGTTGAAATACAGAAATAACACTTTTCCAAAAACAAGCTCCAAATCATGTTGAAATACAGAAATAAACACTTTTCCAAAAACAAGCTCCAAATCATGTTGAAATACATAAATAATCACTTTTCCAAAAACAAGCTCCAAATCATGTTGAAATACAGAAATAAACACTTTTCCAAAAACAAGCTCCAAATCATGTTGAAATACAGAAATGAAACACTTTTTCAAAAACAAGCTCCAAATCATGTTGAAATACAGAAATAATCACTTTTTCAAAAACAAGCTCCAAATCATGTTGAAATACAGAAATAAACACTTTTCCAAAAACAAGCTCCAAATCATGTTGAAATACAGAAATAATCACTTTTTCAAAAACAAGCTCCAAATCATGTTGAAATACAGAAATAAACACTTTTCCAAAACAAGCTCCAAATCATGTTGAAATTCAGAAATGAACACTTTTTCAAAAACAAGCTCCAAATCATGTTGAAATACAGAAATAATCACTTTTTCAAAAACAAGCTCCAAATCATGTTGAAATACAGAAATAAACACTTTTTCAAAAACAAGCTCCAAATCATGTTGAAATACAGAAATAAAAACTTTTTCAAAAACAAGCTCCAAATCATGTTGAAATACAGAAATGAACACTTTTTCAAAAACAAGCTCCAAATCATGTTGAAATACAGAAATAAACACTTTTTCAAAAACAAGCTCCAAATCATGTTGAAATACAGAAATAATCACTTTTCCAAAAACAAGCTCCAAATCATGTTGAAATACAGAAATAAACACTTTTCCATAAACAAGCTCCAAATCATGTTGAAATTCAGAAATGAACACTTTTTCAAAAACAAGCTCCAAATCATGTTGAAATACAGAAATAATCACTTTTTCAAAAACAAGCTCCAAATCATGTTGAAATACAGAAATAAACACTTTTTCAAAAACAAGCTCCAAATCATGTTGAAATACAGAAATGAACACTTTTTCAAAAACAAGCTCCAAATCATGTTGAATTACAGAAATAATCACTTTTTCAAAAACAAGCTCCAAATCATGTTGAAATACAGAAATTATCACTTTTTCAAAAACAAGCTCCAAATCATGTTGAAATACAGAAATAAACACTTTTTCAAAAACAAGCTCCAAATCATGTTGAAATACAGAAATAATCACTTTTTCAAAAACAAGCTCCAAATCATGTTGAAATACAGAAATGAACACTTTTCCAAAAACAAGCTCCAAATCATGTTGAAATACAGAAATGAACACTTTTTCAAAAACAAGCTCCAAATCATGTTGAAATACAGAAATAACACTTTTTCAAAAACAAGCTCCAAATCATGTTGAAATACAGAAATAATCACTTTTTCAAAAACAAGCTCCAAATCATGTTGAAATACAGAAATAAACACTTTTTCATAAACAAGCTCCAAATCATGTTGAAATTCAGAAATGAACACTTTTTCAAAAACAAGCTCCAAATCATGTTGAAATACAGAAATAATCACTTTTTCAAAAACAAGCTCCAAATCATGTTGAAATACAGAAAGAAAACTTTTTCAAAAACAAGCTCCAAATCATGTTGAAATACAGAAATGAACACTTTTCAAAACAAGCTCCAAATCATGTTGAAATACAGAAATAATCACTTTTTCAAAAACAAGCTCCAAATCATGTTGAAATACAGAAATAATCACTTTTTCAAAAACAAGCTCCAAATCATGTTGAAATACAGAAATGAACACTTTTCAAAAACAAGCTCCAAATCATGTTGAAATACAGAAATGAACACTTTTTCAAAAACAAGCTCCAAATCATGTTGAAATACAGAAATGAACACTTTTCCAAAACAAGCTCCAAATCATGTTGAAATACAGAAATAGACACTTTTCCAAAAACAAGCTCCAAATCATGTTGAAATACAGAAATAAACACTTTTCCAAAAACAAGCTCCAAATCATGTTGAAATACAGAAATAAACACTTTTTCAAAAACAAGCTCCAAATCATGTTGAAATACAGAAATAATCACTTTTCAAAAACAAGCTCCAAATCATGTTGAAATACAGAAATAAACACTTTTCCATAAACAAGCTCTAAATCATGTTTGATGCACTCTGTAAGTGAATTTTTTTTCAGTACTGTTAAATCGGATGTTAGGAACACTGTGGACAGTTTTCAGCAAGTTGCAATCATGGAAATACAGAAATAAACACTTTTCCAAAAACAAGCTCCAAATCATGTTGAAATACAGAAATAAACACTTTTCCAAAAACAAGCTCCAAATCATGTTGAAATACAGAAATAATCACTTTTCCAAAAACAAGCTCCAAATCATGTTGAAATACAGAAATAAACACTTTTCCAAAAACAAGCTCCAAATCATGTTGAAATTCAGAAATGAACACTTTTTCAAAAACAAGCTCCAAATCATGTTGAAATACAGAAATAATCACTTTTCAAAAACAAGCTCCAAATCATGTTGAAATACAGAAATAAACACTTTTTCATAAACAAGCTCCAAATCATGTTGAAATTCAGAAATGAACACTTTTTCAAAAACAAGCTCCAAATCATGTTGAAATACAGAAATAATCACTTTTTCAAAAACAAGCTCCAAATCATGTTGAAATACAGAAATGAAACACTTTTCCAAAAACAAGCTCCAAATCATGTTGAAATCAGAAATGAAACTTTTTCAAAACAAGCTCCAATCATGTTGAATTACAGAAATAATCACTTTTTCAAAACAAGCTCCAAATCAGTTGAAATACAGAAATAAACACTTTTCCAAAAACAAGCTCCAAATCATGTTGAAATACAGAAATGAACACTTTTTCAAAAACAAGCTCCAAATCATGTTGAAATACAGAAATAATCACTTTTCCAAAAACAAGCTCCAAATCATGTTGAAATACAGAAATGAACACTTTTTCAAATACAAGCTCCAAATCATGTTGAAATACAGAAATGAACACTTTTTCAAAAACAAGCTCCAAATCATGTTGAAATACAGAAATAATCACTTTTTCAAAAACAAGCTCCAAATCATGTTGAAATACAGAAATAAACACTTTTTCAAAAACAAGCTCCAAATCATGTTGAAATACAGAAATAAACACTTTTTCATAAACAAGCTCCAAATCATGTTGAAATTCAGAAATGAACACTTTTTCAAAAACAAGCTCCAAATCATGTTGAAATACAGAAATAATCACTTTTTCAAAACAAGCTCCAAATCATGTTGAAATACAGAAATAAAACTTTTTCAAAAACAAGCTCCAAATCATGTTGAAATACAGAAATGAACACTTTTTCAAAAACAAGCTCCAAATCATGTTGAAATACAGAAATAATCACTTTTTCAAAAACAAGCTCCAAATCATGTTGAAATACAGAAATAACACTTTTCCAAAAACAAGCTCCAAATCATGTTGAAATACAGAAATAAACACTTTTTCAAAAACAAGCTCCAAATCATGTTGAAATACAGAAATGAACACTTTTTCAAAAACAAGCTCCAAATCATGTTGAAATACAGAAATGAACACTTTTCCAAAACAAGCTCCAAATCATGTTGAAATACAGAAATAATCACTTTTCCAAAAACAAGCTCCAAATCATGTTGAAATACAGAAATAAACACTTTTCCAAAAACAAGCTCCAAATCATGTTGAAATACAGAAATGAAAACTTTTCCAAAAACAAGCTCCAAATCATGTTGAAATACAGAAATAATCACTTTTCAAAAACAAGCTCCAAATCATGTTGAAATACAGAAATAAACACTTTTCCATAAACAAGCTCTAAATCATGTTTGATGCACTCTGTAAGTAATTTTTTTTCAGTACTGTTAGAATCATGGATGATAGGAACATTTGGACAGTTTTCAGCAAGTTGCAATCATGGAAATACAGAAATAAACACTTTTTCAAAAACAAGCTCTCAAATCATGTTGAAATACAGAAATAAACACTTTTCCAAAAACAAGCTCCAAATCATGTTGAAATACAGAAATAACACTTTTTCAAAAACAAGCTCCAAATCATGTTGAAATACAGAAATAAAACTTTTTCAAAAACAAGCTCCAAATCATGTTGAAATTCAGAAATGAACACTTTTTCAAAAACAAGCTCCAAATCATGTTGAAATACAGAAATAATCACTTTTTCAAAAACAAGCTCCAAATCATGTTGAAATACAGAAATAAACACTTTTCCAAAAACAAGCTCCAAATCATGTTGAAATACAGAAATAACACTTTTTCAAAAACAAGCTCCAAATCATGTTGAAATACAGAAATGAACACTTTTCCAAAAACAAGCTCCAAATCATGTTGAAATACAGAAATAATCACTTTTTCAAAAACAAGCTCCAAATCATGTTGAAATACAGAAATGAAAACTTTTTCAAAAACAAGCTCCAAATCATGTTGAAATACAGAAATGAACACTTTTCAAAAACAAGCTCCAAATCATGTTGAAATACAGAAATAAACACTTTTTCATAAACAAGCTCTAAATCATGTTTGATGCACTCTGTAAGTAATTTTTTTTCAGTACTGTTTAATCTGGATGATAGGAACATTTTGGACAGTTTTCAGCAAGTTGCAATATGGAAATACAGAAATAAACACTTTTCCAAAAACAAGCTCCAAATCATGTTGAAATACAGAAATAAACACTTTTTCAAAAACAAGCTCCAAATCATGTTGAAATACAGAAATAATCACTTTTCCAAAAACAAGCTCCAAATCATGTTGAAATACAGAAATGAACACTTTTCCAAAAACAAGCTCCAAATCATGTTGAAATCAGAAATGAATACTTTTTCAAAAACAAGCTCCAAATCATGTTGAAATACAGAAATAATCACTTTTTCAAAAACAAGCTCCAAATCATGTTGAAATACAGAAATAAACACTTTTCCAAAAACAAGCTCCAAATCATGTTGAAATACAGAAATGAACACTTTTTCAAAAACAAGCTCCAAATCATGTTGAAATACAGAAATAAACACTTTTCCAAAACAAGCTCCAAATCATGTTGAAATTCAGAAATGAACACTTTTTCAAAAACAAGCTCAAATCATGTTGAAATACAGAAATGAACACTTTTTCAAAAACAAGCTCCAAATCATGTTGAAATACAGAAATAATCACTTTTTCAAAAACAAGCTCCAAATCATGTTGAAATACAGAAATGAACACTTTTTCAAAAACAAGCTCCAAATCATGTTGAAATACAGAAATAATCACTTTTTCAAAAACAAGCTCCAAATCATGTTGAAATACAGAAATTATCACTTTTTCAAAAACAAGCTCCAAATCATGTTGAAATACAGAAATGAACACTTTTCCAAATACAAGCTCCAAATCATGTTGAAATACAGAAATAGTCACTTTTCCAAAAACAAGCTCCAAATCATGTTGAAATACAGAAATAAACACTTTTCCAAAAACAAGCTCCAAATCATGTTGAAATACATAAATGAAAACTTTTTCAAAAACAAGCTCCAAATCATGTTGAAATACAGAAATAATCACTTCTTCAAAAACAAGCTCCAAATCATGTTGAAATACAGAAATAAACACTTTTTCATAAACAAGCTCTAAATCTTGTTTGATGCACTCTGTAAGTGATTTTGTTTTCAGTACTGTTAGAACTGGATGATAGGAACATTTTGGACAGTTTTCAGCAAGTTGCAATATGGAATACAGAAATAAACACTTTTTCAAAAACAAGCTCCAAATCATGTTGAAATACAGAAATAAACACTTTTCCAAATACAAGCTCCAAATCATGTTGAAATACAGAAATAATCACTTTTTCAAAAACAAGCTCCAAATCATGTTGAAATGCAGAAATAAACACTTTTCCAAAAACAAGCTCCAAATCATGTTGAAATTCAGAAATGAAAACTTTTTCAAAAACAAGCTCCAAATCATGTTGAAATACAGAAATAATCACTTTTTCAAAAACAAGCTCCAAATCATGTTGAAATACAGAAATAAACACTTTTCCAAAAACAAGCTCCAAATCATGTTGAAATACAGAAATAATCACTTTTTCAAAAACAAGCTCCAAATCATGTTGAAATACAGAAATAATCACTTTTCCAAAAACAAGCTCCAAATCATGTTGAAATACAGAAATAAACACTTTTCCAAAAACAAGCTCCAAATCATGTTGAAATACAGAAATGAAACACTTTTTCAAAAACAAGCTCCAAATCATGTTGAAATACAGAAATAATCACTTTTCAAAAACAAGCTCCAAATCATGTTGAAATACAGAAATAAACACTTTTTCATAAACAAGCTCTAAATCATGTTTGATGCACTCTGTAAGTGAATTTTTTTTCAGTACTGTTAAACAGGATGATAGGAACATTTGGACAGTTTTCAGCAAGTTGCAAATGGAATACAGAAATAAACACTTTTCCAAAAACAAGCTCCAAATCATGTTGAAATACAGAAATGAACACTTTTCCAAAAACAAGCTCCAAATCATGTTGAAATACAGAAATGAACACTTTTTCAAAAACAAGCTCCAAATCATGTTGAAATACAGAAATAATCACTTTTTCAAAAACAAGCTCCAAATCATGTTGAAATTCAGAAATGAACACTTTTTCAAAAACAAGCTCCAAATCATGTTGAAATACAGAAATAAACACTTTTTCAAAAACAAGCTCCAAATCATGTTGAAATACAGAAATAAACACTTTTCCAAAAACAAGCTCCAAATCATGTTGAAATACAGAAATAATCACTTTTTCAAAAACAAGCTCCAAATCATGTTGAAATACAGAAATAAACACTTTTCCAAATACAAGCTCCAAATCATGTTGAAATTCAGAAATGAACACTTTTTCAAAAACAAGCTCAAATCATGTTGAAATACAGAAATAATCACTTTTTCAAAAACAAGCTCCAAATCATGTTGAAATACAGAAATAATCACTTTTTCAAAAACAAGCTCCAAATCATGTTGAAATACAGAAATGAACACTTTTTCAAAAACAAGCTCCAAATCATGTTGAAATACAGAAATAATCACTTTTTCAAAAACAAGCTCCAAATCATGTTGAAATACAGAAATTATCACTTTTTCAAAAACAAGCTCCAAATCATGTTGAAATACAGAAATAAACACTTTTTCATTAACAAGCTCCAAATCATGTTGAAATACAGAAATAATCACTTTTTCAAAAACAAGCTCCAAATCATGTTGAAATACAGAAATGAACACTTTTTCAAAAACAAGCTCCAAATCATGTTGAAATACAGAAATAATCACTTTTTCAAAAACAAGCTCCAAATCATGTTGAAATACAGAAATAAACACTTTTCCAAATACAAGCTCCAAATCATGTTGAAATACAGAAATAATCACTTTTTCAAAAACAAGCTCCAAATCATGTTGAAATACAGAAATAAACACTTTTCCAAATACAAGCTCCAAATCATGTTGAAATACAGAAATAATCACTTTTTCAAAAACAAGCTCCAAATCATGTTGAAATACAGAAATAAACACTTTTCCAAAAACAAGCTCCAAATCATGTTGAAATTCAGAAATGAAAACTTTTTCAAAAACAAGCTCCAAATCATGTTGAAATACAGAAATAATCACTTTTTCAAAAACAAGCTCCAAATCATGTTGAAATACAGAAATAAACACTTTTCCAAATACAAGCTCCAAATCATGTTGAAATACAGAAATAATCACTTTTTCAAAAACAAGCTCCAAATCATGTTGAAATACAGAAATAATCACTTTTCCAAAAACAAGCTCCAAATCATGTTGAAATACAGAAATAAACACTTTTCCAAAAACAAGCTCCAAATCATGTTGAAATACATAAATGAAAACTTTTTCAAAAACAAGCTCCAAATCATGTTGAAATACAGAAATAATCACTTCTTCAAAAACAAGCTCCAAATCATGTTGAAATACAGAAATAAACACTTTTTCATAAACAAGCTCTAAATCATGTTTGATGCACTCTGTAAGTGATTTTGTTTTCAGTACTGTTAGAACTGGATGATAGGAACATTTTGGACAGTTTTCAGCAAGTTGCAATATGGAATACAGAAATAAACACTTTTCCAAAAACAAGCTCCAAATCATGTTGAAATTCAGAAATGAAAACTTTTTCAAAAACAAGCTCCAAATCATGTTGAAATACAGAAATAAACACTTTTCCAAAAACAAGCTCCAAATCATGTTGAAATACAGAAATAAACACTTTTCCAAAAACAAGCTCCAAATCATGTTGAAATTCAGAAATGAAAACTTTTTCAAAAACAAGCTCCAAATCATGTTGAAATACAGAAATAATCACTTTTTCAAAAACAAGCTCCAAATCATGTTGAAATACAGAAATAAACACTTTTCCAAATACAAGCTCCAAATCATGTTGAAATACAGAAATAATCACTTTTTCAAAAACAAGCTCCAAATCATGTTGAAATACAGAAATAAACACTTTTCCAAATACAAGCTCCAAATCATGTTGAAATTCAGAAATGAACACTTTTTCAAAAACAAGCCTCAAATCATGTTGAAATACAGAAATAATCACTTTTTCAAAAACAAGCTCCAAATCATGTTGAAATACAGAAATAATCACTTTTTCAAAAACAAGCTCCAAATCATGTTGAAATACAGAAATGAACACTTTTTCAAAAACAAGCTCCAAATCATGTTGAAATACAGAAATAATCACTTTTTCAAAAACAAGCTCCAAATCATGTTGAAATACAGAAATTATCACTTTTTCAAAAACAAGCTCCAAATCATGTTGAAATACAGAAATGAACACTTTTCCAAATACAAGCTCCAAATCATGTTGTAATACAGAAATAGTCACTTTTCCAAAAACAAGCTCCAAATCATGTTGAAATACAGAAATAAACACTTTTCCAAAAACAAGCTCCAAATCATGTTGAAATACATAAATGAAAACTTTTTCAAAAACAAGCTCCAAATCATGTTGAAATACAGAAATAATCACTTCTTCAAAAACAAGCTCCAAATCATGTTGAAATACAGAAATAAACACTTTTTCATAAACAAGCTCTAAATCTTGTTTGATGCACTCTGTAAGTGATTTTGTTTTCAGTACTGTTAGAACTGGATGATAGGAACATTTTGGACAGTTTTCAGCAAGTTGCAATATGGAATACAGAAATAAACACTTTTTCAAAAACAAGCTCCAAATCATGTTGAAATACAGAAATAAACACTTTTCCAAATACAAGCTCCAAATCATGTTGAAATACAGAAATAATCACTTTTTCAAAAACAAGCTCCAAATCATGTTGAAATACAGAAATAAACACTTTTCCAAAAACAAGCTCCAAATCATGTTGAAATTCAGAAATGAAAACTTTTTCAAAAACAAGCTCCAAATCATGTTGAAATACAGAAATAATCACTTTTTCAAAAACAAGCTCCAAATCATGTTGAAATACAGAAATAAACACTTTTCCAAATACAAGCTCCAAATCATGTTGAAATACAGAAATAATCACTTTTTCAAAAACAAGCTCCAAATCATGTTGAAATACAGAAATAATCACTTTTCCAAAAACAAGCTCCAAATCATGTTGAAATACAGAAATAAACACTTTTCCAAAAACAAGCTCCAAATCATGTTGAAATACATAAATGAAAACTTTTTCAAAAACAAGCTCCAAATCATGTTGAAATACAGAAATAATCACTTCTTCAAAAACAAGCTCCAAATCATGTTGAAATACAGAAATAAACACTTTTTCATAAACAAGCTCTAAATCATGTTTGATGCACTCTGTAAGTGATTTTGTTTTCAGTACTGTTAGAACTGGATGATAGGAACATTTTGGACAGTTTTCAGCAAGTTGCAATATGGAATACAGAAATAAACACTTTTCCAAAAACAAGCTCCAAATCATGTTGAAATTCAGAAATGAAAACTTTTTCAAAAACAAGCTCCAAATCATGTTGAAATACAGAAATAATCACTTTTTCAAAAACAAGCTCCAAATCATGTTGAAATACAGAAATAAACACTTTTCCAAAAACAAGCTCCAAATCATGTTGAAATTCAGAAATGAAAACTTTTTCAAAAACAAGCTCCAAATCATGTTGAAATACAGAAATAATCACTTTTTCAAAAACAAGCTCCAAATCATGTTGAAATACAGAAATAAACACTTTTCCAAATACAAGCTCCAAATCATGTTGAAATACAGAAATAATCACTTTTTCAAAAACAAGCTCCAAATCATGTTGAAATACAGAAATAAACACTTTTCCAAATACAAGCTCCAAATCATGTTGAAATTCAGAAATGAACACTTTTTCAAAAACAAGCCTCAAATCATGTTGAAATACAGAAATAATCACTTTTTCAAAAACAAGCTCCAAATCATGTTGAAATACAGAAATAATCACTTTTTCAAAAACAAGCTCCAAATCATGTTGAAATACAGAAATGAACACTTTTTCAAAAACAAGCTCCAAATCATGTTGAAATACAGAAATAATCACTTTTTCAAAAACAAGCTCCAAATCATGTTGAAATACAGAAATTATCACTTTTTCAAAAACAAGCTCCAAATCATGTTGAAATACAGAAATAAACACTTTTTCATTAACAAGCTCCAAATCATGTTGAAATACAGAAATAATCACTTTTTCAAAAACAAGCTCCAAATCATGTTGAAATACAGAAATGAACACTTTTTCAAAAACAAGCTCCAAATCATGTTGAAATACAGAAATAATCACTTTTTCAAAAACAAGCTCCAAATCATGTTGAAATACAGAAATAAACACTTTTCCAAATACAAGCTCCAAATCATGTTGAAATACAGAAATAATCACTTTTTCAAAAACAAGCTCCAAATCATGTTGAAATACAGAAATAAACACTTTTCCAAATACAAGCTCCAAATCATGTTGAAATACAGAAATAATCACTTTTTCAAAAACAAGCTCCAAATCATGTTGAAATACAGAAATAAACACTTTTCCAAAAACAAGCTCCAAATCATGTTGAAATTCAGAAATGAAAACTTTTTCAAAAACAAGCTCCAAATCATGTTGAAATACATAAATGAAAACTTTTTCAAAAACAAGCTCCAAATCATGTTGAAATACAGAAATAATCACTTCTTCAAAAACAAGCTCCAAATCATGTTGAAATACAGAAATAAACACTTTTTCATAAACAAGCTCTAAATCATGTTTGATGCACTCTGTAAGTGATTTTGTTTTCAGTACTGTTAGAACTGGATGATAGGAACATTTTGGACAGTTTTCAGCAAGTTGCAATATGGAATACAGAAATAAACACTTTTCCAAAAACAAGCTCCAAATCATGTTGAAATTCAGAAATGAAAACTTTTTCAAAAACAAGCTCCAAATCATGTTGAAATACAGAAATAAACACTTTTCCAAAAACAAGCTCCAAATCATGTTGAAATACAGAAATAAACACTTTTCCAAAAACAAGCTCCAAATCATGTTGAAATTCAGAAATGAAAACTTTTTCAAAAACAAGCTCCATATCATGTTGAAATACAGAAATAATCACTTTTTCAAAAACAAGCTCCAAATCATGTTGAAATACAGAAATAAACACTTTTCCAAATACAAGCTCCAAATCATGTTGAAATACAGAAATAATCACTTTTTCAAAAACAAGCTCCAAATCATGTTGAAATACAGAAATAAACACTTTTCCAAATACAAGCTCCAAATCATGTTGAAATTCAGAAATGAACACTTTTTCAAAAACAAGCCTCAAATCATGTTGAAATACAGAAATAATCACTTTTTCAAAAACAAGCTCCAAATCATGTTGAAATACAGAAATAAACACTTTTTCAAAAACAAGCTCCAAATCATGTTGAAATACAGAAATGAACACTTTTTCAAAAACAAGCTCCAAATCATGTTGAAATACAGAAATAATCACTTTTTCAAAAACAAGCTCCAAATCATGTTGAAATACAGAAATAATCACTTTTTCAAAAACAAGCTCCAAATCATGTTGAAATACAGAAATAAACACTTTTTCATTAACAAGCTCCAAATCATGTTGAAATACAGAAATAATCACTTTTTCAAAAACAAGCTCCAAATCATGTTGAAATACAGAAATAATCACTTTTTCAAAAACAAGCTCCAAATCATGTTGAAATACAGAAATGAAAACTTTTTCAAAAACAAGCTCCAAATCATGTTGAAATACAGAAATAAACACTTTTCCAAAAACAAGCTCCAAATCATGTTGAAATACAGAAATAATCACTTTTTCAAAAACAAGCTCCAAATCATGTTGAAATACAGAAATAATCACTTTTTCAAAAACAAGCTCCAAATCATGTTGAAATACAGAAATGAAAACTTTTTCAAAAACAAGCTCCAAATCATGTTGAAATACAGAAATGAACACTTTTTCAAAAAAAGGCTCCAAATCATGTTGAAATACAGAAATAATCACTTTTTCAAAAACAAGCTCCAAATCATGTTGAAATACAGAAATAATCACTTTTTCAAAAACAAGCTCCAAATCATGTTGAAATACAGAAATAATCACTTTTTCAAAAACAAGCTCCAAATCATGTTGAAATACAGAAATGAACACTTTTTCAAAAACAAGCTCCAAATCATGTTGAAATACAGAAATGAACACTTTTTCAAAAAAAGGCTCCAAATCATGTTGAAATACAGAAATAATCACTTTTTCAAAAACAAGCTCCAAATCATGTTGAAATACAGAAATAATCACTTTTTCAAAAACAAGCTCCAAATCATGTTGAAATACAGAAATAATCACTTTTCCAAAAACAAGCTCCAAATCATGTTGAAATACAGAAATGAACACTTTTTCAAAAACAAGCTCCAAATCATGTTGAAATACAGAAATAAACACTTTTCCAAATACAAGCTCCAAATCATGTTGAAATTCAGAAATTAACACTTTTTCAAAAACAAGCCTCAAATCATGTTGAAATACAGAAATAATCACTTTTTCAAAAACAAGCTCCAAATCATGTTGAAATACAGAAATAAAAACTTTTTCAAAAACAAGCTCCAAATCATGTTGAAATACAGAAATAAACACTTTTTCATTAACAAGCTCCAAATCATGTTGAAATACAGAAATAATCACTTTTTCAAAAACAAGCTCCAAATCATGTTGAAATACAGAAATAAACACTTTTTCATTAACAAGCTCCAAATCATGTTGAAATACAGAAATAATCACTTTTTCAAAAACAAGCTCCAAATCATGTTGAAATACAGAAATGAACACTTTTTCAAAAACAAGCTCCAAATCATGTTGAAATACAGAAATAATCACTTTTCCAAAAACAAGCTCCAAATCATGTTGAAATACAGAAATAAAAACTTTTTCAAAAACAAGCTCCAAATCATGTTGAAATACAGAAATAATCACTTTTTCAAAAACAAGCTCCAAATCATGTTGAAATACAGAAATGAACACTTTTTCAAAAACAAGCTCCAAATCATGTTGAAATACAGAAATAATCACTTTTTCAAAAACAAGCTCCAAATCATGTTGAAATACAGAAATAATCACTTTTCCAAAAACAAGCTCCAAATCATGTTGAAATACAGAAATAAACACTTTTCCAAATACAAGCTCCAAATCATGTTGAAATTCAGAAATGAACACTTTTTCAAAAACAAGCCTCAAATCATGTTGAAATACAGAAATAATCACTTTTCCAAAAACAAGCTCCAAATCATGTTGAAATACAGAAATAAACACTTTTCCATAAACAAGCTCCAAATCATGTTGAAATACAGAAATTAATCACTTTTTCAAAAACAAGCTCCAAATCATGTTGAAATACAGAAATGAACACTTTTTCAAAACAAGCTCCAAATCATGTTGAAATACAGAAATAAATCACTTTTTCAAAAACAAGCTCCAAATCATGTTGAAATACAGAAATAAACACTTTTCCAAAAACAAGCTCCAAATCATGTTGAAATACAGAAATAAACACTTTTCCATAAACAAGCTCCAAATCATGTTGAAATTCAGAAATGAACACTTTTTCAAAAACAAGCTCCAAATCATGTTGAAATACAGAAATAATCACTTTTCCAAAAACAAGCTCCAAATCATGTTGAAATACAGAAATGAAAACTTTTCCAAAAACAAGCTCCAAATCATGTTGAAATACAGAAATGAACACTTTTTCAAAAACAAGCTCCAAATCATGTTGAAATACAGAAATAGATCACTTTTTCAAAAACAAGCTCCAAATCATGTTGAAATACAGAAATAATCACTTTTTCAAAAACAAGCTCCAAATCATGTTGAAATACAGAAATGAAAACTTTTTCAAAAACAAGCTCCAAATCATGTTGAAATACAGAAATGAACACTTTTCCAAAAACAAGGCTCCAAATCATGTTGAAATACAGAAATAATCACTTTTTCAAAAACAAGCTCCAAATCATGTTGAAATACAGAAATAGATCACTTTTTCAAAACAAGCTCCAAATCATGTTGAAATACAGAAATAATCACTTTTTCAAAAACAAGCTCCAAATCATGTTGAAATACAGAAATGAACACTTTTTCAAAAACAAGCTCCAAATCATGTTGAAATACAGAAATAAACACTTTTCCAAAAACAAGCTCCAAATCATGTTGAAATACAGAAATTAATCACTTTTTCAAAAACAAGCTCCAAATCATGTTGAAATACAGAAATAGACACTTTTCCAAATACAAGCTCCAAATCATGTTGAAATACAGAAATTATCACTTTTTCAAAAACAAGCTCCAAATCATGTTGAAATACAGAAATAAACACTTTTCCAAATACAAGCTCCAAATCATGTTGAAATTCAGAAATGAACACTTTTCCAAAAACAAGCTCTAAAATCATGTTGAAATACAGAAATAATCACTTTTCCAAAAACAAGCTCCAAATCATGTTGAAATACAGAAATAAACACTTTTCCAAAAACAAGCTCCAAATCATGTTGAAATACAGAAATTAACACTTTTTCATTAACAAGCTCTAAATCATGTTGAGAACTACTGAAATAATCATTTTTCAGAACAAGTTCCAATCATGTTGAAATACAGAAATAAACACTTTTTCATAACAAGCTCCAAATCATGTTGAAATACAGAAATAACACTTTTCCAAAAACAAGCTCCAAATCATGTTGAAATACAGAAATTGACACTTTTCCAAAAACAAGCTCCAAATCATGTTGAAATACAGAAATAATCACTTTTTCATAAACAAGCTCTAAATCATGTTGAGAACTACTGAAATAAAAACTTTTTCAGAACAAGTTCCAATCATGTTGAAATACAGAAATAACACTTTTTCAAAAACAAGCTCCAAATCATGTTGAAATACAGAAATAAACACTTTTCCAAAAACAAGCTCTAAATCATGTTGAAATACAGAAATAACACTTTTCCAAAAACAAGCTCCAAATCATGTTGAAATACAGAAATTAACACTTTTCCAAAAACAAGCTCCAAATCATGTTGAAATACAGAAATAAACACTTTTCCAAATACAAGCTCTAAATCATGTTGATGATTCAGGAAATGTAGACACTGTTTTCAAAGAACAAGTTCGCAAATCAGTTGAAATACAGAAATAAACACTTTTCCAAAAACAAGCTCCAAATCATGTTGAAATACAGAAATAACACTTTTCCAAAAACAAGCTCCAAATCATGTTGAAATACAGAAATGAACACTTTTCCAAAAACAAGCTCCAAATCATGTTGAAATACAGAAATAATCACTTTTTCAAAAACAAGCTCCAAATCATGTTGAAATACAGAAATAACACTTTTCCAAAAACAAGCTCTAAATCATGTTGAAATACAGAAATAAACACTTTTTCATAAACAAGCTCTAAATCATGTTGAAATTCAGAAATGAACACTTTTTCAAAAACAAGCTCCAAATCATGTTGAAATACAGAAATAACACTTTTCCAAAAACAAGCTCTAAATCATGTTGAAATACAGAAATGAACACTTTTCCAAAAACAAGCTCCAAATCATGTTGAAATACAGAAATTAATCACTTTTTCAATAAACAAGCTCTCAAATCATGTTGAAATACAGAAATAAAAACTTTTTCAAAAACAAGCTCTAAATCATGTTGAAATACAGAAATGAACACTTTTCAAAAACAAGCTCCAAATCATGTTGAAATACAGAAATAACACTTTTCCAAAAACAAGCTCTAAATCATGTTGAAATACAGAAATAATCACTTTTCCAAAAACAAGCTCTAAATCATGTTGAAATACAGAAATGAACACTTTTTCAAAAACAAGCTCCAAATCATGTTGAAATACAGAAATGAACACTTTTCCAAAAACAAGCTCTAAATCATGTTGAAATACAGAAATAATCACTTTTCCAAAAACAAGCTCTAAATCATGTTGAAATACAGAAATAACACTTTTTCAAAAACAAGCTCCAAATCATGTTGAAATACAGAAATAACACTTTTCCAAAAACAAGCTCCAAATCATGTTGAAATACAGAAATGAACACTTTTTCAAAAACAAGCTCCAAATCATGTTGAAATACAGAAATAAACACTTTTCCAAAAACAAGCTCTCAAATCATGTTGAAATACAGAAATTGAACACTTTTTCAAAAACAAGCTCCAAATCATGTTGAAATACAGAAATAACACTTTTCAAAACAAGCTCCAAATCATGTTGAAATACAGAAATGAACACTTTTTCAAAAACAAGCTCTAAATCATGTTGAAATACAGAAATAGACACTTTTTCAAAAACAAGCTCCAAATCATGTTGAAATACAAAAATAAACACTTTTCCATAAACAAGCTCTAAATCATGTTGAAATACAGAAATAAACACTTTTTCAAAAACAAGCTCTAAATCATGTTGAAATACAGAAATAACACTTTTCAAAAACAAGCTCCAAATCATGTTGAAATACAGAAATAAACACTTTTCCAAAAACAAGCTCTAAATCATGTTGAAATTCAGAAATTAACACTTTTCCAAAAACAAGCTCCAAATCATGTTGAAATACAGAAGTGACACTTTTCAAAACAAGCTCCAATCATGTTGAAATACAGAAATAATCACTTTTTCAAAAACAAGCTCTAAATCATGTTGAAATACAGAAATAGACACTTTTCAAAACAAGCTCCAAATCATGTTGAAATACAGAAATAAACACTTTTCCAAAAACAAGCTCCAAATCATGTTGAAATACAGAAATAATCACTTTTCAAAAACAAGCTCCAAATCATGTTGAAATACAGAAATGAACACTTTTTCAAAAACAAGCTCCAAATCATGTTGAAATACAGAAATAATCACTTTTTCAAAAACAAGCTCTAAATCATGTTGAAATACAGAAATAAACACTTTTCCAAAAACAAGCTCCAAATCATGTTGAAATACAGAAATAAACACTTTTCCAAAAACAAGCTCCAAATCATGTTGAAATACAGAAATAAACACTTTTCCATAAACAAGCTCTAAATCATGTTGAAATTCAGAAAGTGAACACTTTTTCAAAAACAAGCTCCAAATCATGTTGAAATACAGAAATAGACACTTTTCCAAAACAAGCTCTAAATCATGTTGAAATACAGAAATGAACACTTTTCCAAAAACAAGCTCTAAATCATGTTGAAATACAGAAATAATCACTTTTCAAAAACAAGCTCCAAATCATGTTGAAATACAGAAATTGACACTTTTCAAAAACAAGCTCCAAATCATGTTGAAATACAGAAATGAACACTTTTCCAAAAACAAGCTCTAAATCATGTTGAAATACAGAAATTAATCACTTTTTCAAAAACAAGCTCTAAATCATGTTGAAATACAGAAATGACACTTTTCAAAACAAGCTGCAAATCATGTTGAAATACAGAAATAAACACTTTTCAAAAACAAGCTCTAAATCATGTTGAAATACAGAAATGAACACTTTTCCAAAAACAAGCTCCAAATCATGTTGAAATACAGAAATAACACTTTTCCAAAAACAAGCTCTAAATCATGTTGAGAACTACTGGAAGTAATCACTTTTTCAAGAACAAGTTCAAATCATGTTGAAATACAGAAATAACACTTTTCCAAAAACAAGCTCTAAATCATGTTGAAATACAGAAATAAACACTTTTCCAAAAACAAGCTCTAAATCATGTTGAAATACAGAAATAAGCACTTTTCAAAAACAAGCTTCAAATCATGTTGAAATACAGAAATTGACACTTTTCAAAAACAAGCTCCAAATCATGTTGAAATACAGAAATAAACACTTTTCCATAAACAAGCTCTAAATCATGTTTGATGCACTCTGGAAGTTAATTTTTTTCAAGTACTGTATAATCAGGATGTTAGGAACACTGTGGACAGTTTTCAGAAACAAGTTGCAAATCATGTTGAAATACAGAAATAAACACTTTTCCAAAAACAAGCTTCAAATCATGTTGAAATACAGAAATTGACACTTTTCCAAAAACAAGCTCCAAATCATGTTGAAATACAGAAATAAACACTTTTCCATAAACAAGCTCTAAATCATGTTTGATGCACTCTGGAAGTTAATATTTTTTCAGTACTGTTTAATCAGGATGTTAGGAACACTGTGGACAGTTTTCAGCAAGTTGCAACATTGAAATACAGAAATAAACACTTTTCCAAAAACAAGCTCTAAATCATGTTGAAATACAGAAATAAACACTTTTCAAAAACAAGCTCCAAATCATGTTGAAATACAGAAATGAACACTTTTCCAAAAACAAGCTCCAAATCATGTTGAAATACAGAAATAATCACTTTTCCAAAAACAAGCTCTAAATCATGTTGAAATACAGAAATGAACACTTTTTCAAAACAAGCTCTAAATCATGTTGAAATACAGAAATAATCACTTTTTCAAAAACAAGCTCCAAATCATGTTGAAATACAGAAATAAACACTTTTCCAAAAACAAGCTCCAAATCATGTTGAAATACAGAAATAAACACTTTTCAAAAACAAGCTCCAAATCATGTTGAAATACAGAAATAACACTTTTCCAAAAACAAGCTCCAAATCATGTTGAAATACAGAAATAATCACTTTTTCAAAAACATGCTCTAAATCATGTTGAAATACAGAAATAATCACTTTTTCAAAACAAGCTCCAAATCATGTTGAAATACAGAAATAACACTTTTCCAAAAACAAGCTCTCAAATCATGTTGAAATACAGAAATTAACACTTTTCCAAAAACAAGCTCCAAATCATGTTGAAATACAGAAATAAACACTTTTCCAAAAACAAGCTCCAAATCATGTTGAAATACAGAAATAATCACTTTTCAAAAACAAGCTTCAAATCATGTTGAAATACAGAAATAGACACTTTTCCAAAAACAAGCTCCAAATCATGTTGAAATACAGAAATAAACACTTTTCCAAAAACAAGCTCTAAATCATGTTGAAATACAGAAATAATCACTTTTTCAAAAACAAGCTCTCAAATCATGTTGAAATACAGCAATTAACACTTTTCAAAAACAAGCTCCAAATCATGTTGAAATACAGAAATAAACACTTTTCCAAAAACAAGCTCTAAATCATGTTGAAATACAGAAATAATCACTTTTTCAAAAACAAGCTCCAAATCATGTTGAAATACAGAAATTAAAACTTTTCAAAAACAAGCTCCAAATCATGTTGAAATACAGAAATAAACACTTTTCCAAAAACAAGCTCTAAATCATGTTGAAATTCAGAAATGAACACTTTTCAAAAACAAGCTCAAATCATGTTGAAATACAGAAATGAACACTTTTCCAAAAACAAGCTCCAAATCATGTTGAAATACAGAAATATACACTTTTCCAAAAACAAGCTCTAAATCATGTTGAGAACTACAGAAAGTTAACACTTTTCCAAATACAAGCTCTAATCAGGTGTTGAGGAACACTGTGGACAGTTTTCAGACAAGTTGCAATCATGTTGAAATACAGAAATAAACACTTTTCCAAAAACAAGCTCTAAATCATGTTGAAATACAGAAATAACACTTTTCCAAAAACAAGCTCCAAATCATGTTGAAATACAGAAATTAACACTTTTCCAAAAACAAGCTCCAAATCATGTTGAAATACAGAAATAAACACTTTTCCATAAACAAGCTCAAATCATGTTGAAATCAGAAATGAAAACTTTTTCAAAAACAAGCTCCAAATCATGTTGAAATACAGAAGTGAACACTTTTTCAAAAACAAGCTCCAAATCATGTTGAAATACAGAAATAAACACTTTTCCAAAAACAAGCTCTAAATCATGTTGAAATACAGAAATAAACACTTTTCAAAAACAAGCTCCAAATCATGTTGAAATACAGAAATGAACACTTTTCCAAAAACAAGCTCCAAATCATGTTGAAATACAGAAATAATCACTTTTTCAATAAACAAGCTCTAAATCATGTTGAGAACTACAGAAATGAACACTGTTTTCAAGAAACAAGCTGCAAATCATGTTGAAATACAGAAATAAACACTTTTCCAAAAACAAGCTCCAAATCATGTTGAAATACAGAAATAACACTTTTCCAAAAACAAGCTCCAAATCATGTTGAAATACAGAAATAAACACTTTTCCATAAACAAGCTCTAAATCATGTTGAGAACTACTGGAAGTAATCACTTTTTCAAGAAACAAGCTTCAAATCATGTTGAAATACAGAAATAACACTTTTCAAAAACAAGCTCCAAATCATGTTGAAATACAGAAATAACACTTTTCAAAAACAAGCTCTAAATCATGTTGAAATACAGAAATAACACTTTTCCAAAAACAAGCTCCAAATCATGTTGAAATACAGAAATAACACTTTTCCAAAAACAAGCTCCAAATCATGTTGAAATACAGAAATAAACACTTTTCCAAAAACAAGCTCTCAAATCATGTTGAAATACAGAAATAATCACTTTTTCAAAAACAAGCTCCAAATCATGTTGAAATACAGAAATAACACTTTTCCAAAAACAAGCTCCAAATCATGTTGAAATACAGAAATAAACACTTTTCCAAAAACAAGCTCTCAAATCATGTTGAAATACAGAAATTAAAACTTTTTCAAAAACTAGCTCCAAATCATGTTGAAATACAGAAATGAACACTTTTCCATAAACAAGCTCTAAATCATGTTGAAATACAGAAATAATCACTTTTTCAAAAACAAGCTTCAAATCATGTTGAAATACAGAAATGAACACTTTTCCAAAAACAAGCTCCAAATCATGTTGAAATACAGAAATAAACACTTTTCCAAAAACAAGCTCTAAATCATGTTGAAATTCAGAAATGAACACTTTTCAAAAACAAGCTCAAATCATGTTGAAATACAGAAATTGACACTTTTCCAAAAACAAGCTCCAAATCATGTTGAAATACAGAAATAAACACTTTTCCAAAAACAAGCTCTAAATCATGTTGAAATACAGAAATAAACACTTTTCCAAATACAAGCTCTAAATCATGTTGAAATTCAGAAATTGAACACTTTTCAAAAACAAGCTCCAAATCATGTTGAAATACAGAAATAAACACTTTTCCAAAAACAAGCTCTAAATCATGTTGAAATACAGAAATGAACACTTTTCAAAAACAAGCTCAAATCATGTTGAAATACAGAAATTGACACTTTTCCAAAAACAAGCTCCAAATCATGTTGAAATACAGAAATAAACACTTTTTCATAAACAAGCTCTAAATCATGTTGAACACTCAGAAATGAACACTTTTTCAAAAACAAGCTCTAAATCATGTTGAAATACAGAAATAACACTTTTCAAAAACAAGCTCCAAATCATGTTGAAATACAGAAATTGACACTTTTCCAAAAACAAGCTCCAAATCATGTTGAAATACAGAAATAAACACTTTTCCATAAACAAGCTCTAAATCATGTTGAAATACAGAAATAACACTTTTCAAATACAAGCTTCAAATCATGTTGAAATTCAGAAATTGAACACTTTTCCAAAAACAAGCTCAAATCATGTTGAAATACAGAAATAAACACTTTTCCAAAAACAAGCTCTAAATCATGTTGAAATACAGAAATAACACTTTTCCAAAAACAAGCTCTCAAATCATGTTGAAATACAGAAATTGACACTTTTCCAAAAACAAGCTCCAAATCATGTTGAAATACAGAAATGAACACTTTTCCATAAACAAGCTCTAAATCATGTTTGAAGCACTCTGGAAGTAATTTTTTTCAGTACAAGTTTCAATCAGGATGTTAGAGAACACTGTGAACACGTTTTCAGAAACAAGCTGCAATCATGTTGAAATACAGAAATAAACACTTTTCCAAAAACAAGCTCTAAATCATGTTGAAATACAGAAATAAACACTTTTCAAAAACAAGCTCTAAATCATGTTGAAATACAGAAATAAACACTTTTCCATAAACAAGCTCCAAATCATGTTGAAATACAGAAATTGAACACTTTTCCAAAAACAAGCTCAAATCATGTTGAAATACAGAAATAAACACTTTTCCAAAAACAAGCTCTAAATCATGTTGAAATACAGAAATGAACACTTTTCAAAAACAAGCTCCAAATCATGTTGAAATACAGAAATGAACACTTTTCCAAAACAAGCTCTAAATCATGTTGAAACTCAGAAATTAACACTTTTTCAAAAACAAGCTTCAAATCATGTTGAAATACAGAAATGGACACGTTTTCAAAAACAAGCTCCAAATCATGTTGAAATACAGAAATAAACACTTTTCCAAAAACAAGCTCTAAATCATGTTGAAATACAGAAATGAACACTTTTCCAAAAACAAGCTCCAAATCATGTTGAAATTCAGAAATGAACACTTTTCCAAAAACAAGCTCCAAATCATGTTGAAATACAGAAATAAACACTTTTCCATAAACAAGCTCTAAATCATGTTGAAATACAGAAATGAACACTTTTCCAAAACAAGCTCAAATCATGTTGAAATACAGAAATGAACACTTTTCCAAAAACAAGCTCCAAATCATGTTGAAATACAGAAATAAACACTTTTCCAAAAACAAGCTCTCAAATCATGTTGAAATACAGAAATTAACACTTTTTCAAAAACAAGCTCTAAATCATGTTGAAATACAGAAATAACACTTTTCAAAACAAGCTCCAAATCATGTTGAAATACAGAAATGAACACTTTTCCAAAAACAAGCTCTAAATCATGTTGAAATACAGAAATAACACTTTTCCAAAAACAAGCTCCAAATCATGTTGAAATACAGAAATGAACACTTTTCCAAAACAAGCTCTCAAATCATGTTGAAATACAGAAATTAACACTTTTTCAAAAACAAGCTCTAAATCATGTTGAAATACAGAAATAGACACTTTTCAAAAACAAGCTCAAATCATGTTGAAATACAGAAATGAACACTTTTCCAAAAACAAGCTCTAAATCATGTTGAAATACAGAAATGAACACTTTTCAAAAACAAGCTCTCAAATCATGTTGAAATACAGAAATTGACACTTTTCCAAAAACAAGCTCCAAATCATGTTGAAATACAGAAATGAACACTTTTCCAAAAACAAGCTCTAAATCATGTTGAAATACAGAAATAATCACTTTTCAAAAACAAGCTTCAAATCATGTTGAAATTCAGAAATTGAACACTTTTCCAAAAACAAGCTCCAAATCATGTTGAAATACAGAAATAAACACTTTTCCAAAAACAAGCTCTAAATCATGTTGAAATACAGAAATGAACACTTTTCCAAAACAAGCTCCAAATCATGTTGAAATACAGAAATTGACACTTTTCCAAAAACAAGCTCCAAATCATGTTGAAATACAGAAATAAACACTTTTCCAAAAACAAGCTCTAAATCATGTTGAAATACAGAAATGAACACTTTTTCAAAAACAAGCTCCAAATCATGTTGAAATACAGAAATAGACACTTTTTCAAAAACAAGCTCCAAATCATGTTGAAATACAGAAATAATCACTTTTCCAAAAACATGCTCCAAATCATGTTGAAATACAGAAATAAACACTTTTCCAAAAACAAGCTCCAAATCATGTTGAAATACAGAAATGAAACACTTTTCCAAAAACAAGCTCCAAATCATGTTGAAATACAGAAATAAACACTTTTCCAAAAACAAGCTCCAAATCATGTTGAAATACAGAAATAAACACTTTTCATAAACAAGCTCTAAATCATGTTTGATGCACTCTGTAAGTGATTTTGTTTTCAGTACTGTTAGAACTGGATGATAGGAACATTTTGGACAGTTTTCAGCAAGTTGCAATATGGAATACAGAAATAAACACTTTTCCAAAAACAAGCTCCAAATCATGTTGAAATACAGAAATGAAAACTTTTCCAAAAACAAGCTCCAAATCATGTTGAAATACAGAAATAATCACTTTTCAAAAACAAGCTGCAAATCATGTTGAAATACAGAAATAAACACTTTTCCAAAAACAAGCTCCAAATCATGTTGAAATTCAGAAATAAACACTTTTCCAAAAACAAGCTCGAAATCATGTTGAAATACAGAAATAAATCACTTTTCCAAAAACAAGCTCTAAATCATGTTGAAATACAGAAATAAACACTTTTCCAAAAACAAGCTCCAAATCATGTTGAAATACAGAAATGAACACTTTTCCAAAAACAAGCTCAAATCATGTTGAAATACAGAAATGAACACTTTTTCAAAAACAAGCTCCAAATCATGTTGAAATACAGAAATAGACACTTTTCCAAAAACAAGCTCCAAATCATGTTGAAATACAGAAATAAACACTTTTCCAAATACAAGCTCTAAATCATGTTGAAATACAGAAATGAACACTTTTCAAAAACAAGCTCCAAATCATGTTGAAATACAGAAATAACACTTTTCCAAAAACAAGCTCCAAATCATGTTGAAATACAGAAATGAACACTTTTCCAAATACAAGCTCCAAATCATGTTGAAATACAGAAATGAACACTTTTCAAAAACAAGCTCCAAATCATGTTGAAATACAGAAATTAATCACTTTTTCAAAAACAAGCTCCAAATCATGTTGAAATACAGAAATGAACACTTTTCCAAAAACAAGCTCTAAATCATGTTGAAATACAGAAATAATTACTTTTTCAAAAACAAGCTCAAATCATGTTGAAATACAGAAATAACACTTTTCCAAAAACAAGCTCCAAATCATGTTGAAATACAGAAATAAACACTTTTCCAAAAACAAGCTCTAAATCATGTTGAAATACAGAAATGAAACACTTTTCAAAAACAAGCTCCAAATCATGTTGAAATACAGAAATTAACACTTTTCCAAAAACAAGCTCCAAATCATGTTGAAATACAGAAATAAACACTTTTCCATAAACAAGCTCTAAATCATGTTTGATGCACTCTGGAAGTGAATTTTTTTTCAGTACTGTTTAATCAGGATGTTAGGAACACTGTGGACAGTTTTCAGCAAGTTGCAACATTGAAATACAGAAATAAACACTTTTCCAAAAACAAGCTCTAAATCATGTTGAAATACAGAAATAAACACTTTTCAAAAACAAGCTCCAAATCATGTTGAAATACAGAAATTAACACTTTTCCAAAAACAAGCTCCAAATCATGTTGAAATACAGAAATAAACACTTTTCCATAAACAAGCTCTAAATCATGTTGAAATACAGAAATAATCACTTTTTCAAAAACAAGCTTCAAATCATGTTGAAATACAGAAATAGACACTTTTCCAAAAACAAGCTCCAAATCATGTTGAAATACAGAAATAAACACTTTTCCAAAAACAAGCTCTAAATCATGTTGAAACTCAGAAATTAAAACTTTTTCAAAAACAAGCTCCAAATCATGTTGAAATACAGAAATAATCACTTTTTCAAAAACAAGCTCCAAATCATGTTGAAATACAGAAATAAACACTTTTCCAAAAACAAGCTCTAAATCATGTTGAAATACAGAAATAATCACTTTTCCAAAAACAAGCTCCAAATCATGTTGAAATACAGAAATAAACACTTTTCCAAAAACAAGCTCCAAATCATGTTGAAATACAGAAATAAAAACTTTTCCATAAACAAGCTCCAAATCATGTTGAAATACAGAAATAATCACTTTGTCAGAAACAAGCTCCAAATCATGTTGAAATACAGAAATAAACACTTTTCCAAATACAAGCTGCAAATCATGTTGAAATACAGAAATAAACACTTTTCCAAAAACAAGCTCCAAATCATGTTGAAATACAGAAATAAACACTTTTCCAAAAACAAGCTCTAAATCATGTTGAAATTCAGAAATGAAAACTTTTTCAAAAACAAGCTCCAAATCATGTTGAAATACAGAAATAATCACTTCTTCAAAAACAAGCTCCAAATCATGTTAAAATACAGAAATAAACACTTTTTCATAAACAAGCTCTAAATCATGTTTGATGCACTCTGGAAGTGATTTTGTTTTCAGTACTGTTAGAATCAGGATGATAGGAACACTGTGGACAGTTTTCAGCAAGTTGCAACATGGAAATACAGAAATAAACACTTTTCCAAAAACAAGCTCCAAATCATGTTGAAAAACAGAAATGAACACTTTTTCAAAAACAAGCTCCAAATCATGTTGAAATACAGAAATAGATCACTTTTCCAAAAACAAGCTCCAAATCATGTTGAAATACAGAAATAAACACTTTTCCAAAAACAAGCTCCAAATCATGTTGAAATTCAGAAATAATCACTTTTTCAAAAACAAGCTCCAAATCATGTTGAAATACAGAAATAATCACTTTTCCAAAAACAAGCTCCAAATCATGTTGAAATACAGAAATAAACACTTTTCCAAAAACAAGCTCCAAATCATGTTGAAATTCAGAAATGAAAACTTTTTCAAAAACAAGCTCCAAATCATGTTGAAATACAGAAATAATCACTTTTCCAAAAACAAGCTCCAAATCATGTTGAAATACAGAAATAAACACTTTTCCAAATACAAGCTCCAAATCATGTTGAAATACAGAAATAATCACTTTTTCAAAAACAAGCTCCAAATCATGTTGAAATACAGAAATAAACACTTTTCCAAATACAAGCTCCAAATCATGTTGAAATACAGAAATAATCACTTTTCCAAAAACAAGCTCCAAATCATGTTGAAATACAGAAATAAACACTTTTCCAAATACAAGCTCCAAATCATGTTGAAATTCAGAAATGAACACTTTTTCAAAAACAAGCCTCAAATCATGTTGAAATACAGAAATAATCACTTTTTCAAAAACAAGCTCCAAATCATGTTGAAATACAGAAATAAACACTTTTCAAAAACAAGCTCCAAATCATGTTGAAATACAGAAATGAACACTTTTCCATAAACAAGCTCCAAATCATGTTGAAATACAGAAATGAACACTTTTCCAAAAACAAGCTCCAAATCATGTTTGAAGCACTACAGGAAGATAATCACTTTTTCAAGAACAAGCTCCAAATCAGGATGTTAGGAACACAGAAATGGACACGTTTTCAAAAGCAAGCTCCAAATCATGTTGAAATACAGAAATAAACACTTTTCCAAAAACAAGCTCTAAATCATGTTGAAATACAGAAATAAACACTTTTCCAAAAACAAGCTCCAAATCATGTTGAAATACAGAAATTGACACTTTTCCAAAACAAGCTCCAAATCATGTTGAAATACAGAAATGAACACTTTTTCGATAAACAAGCTCTCAAATCATGTTGAAATACAGAAATAATCACTTTTTCAAAAACATGCTCTAAATCATGTTGAAAAACAGAAATGAACACTTTTCAAAAACAAGCTTCAAATCATGGTGAAATACAGAAATAGACACTTTTCCAAAAACAAGCTCCAAATCATGTTGAAATACAGAAATAAACACTTTTCCAAAAACAAGCTCCAAATCATGTTGAAATACAGAAATAAACACTTTTCCATAAACAAGCTCTAAATCATGTTTGATGCACTCTGGAAGTTAAATTCATCTTTTCTCAAAGGAACATAGTTTCAAATCAATGTTGAAATACAGAAATGAAACACTTTTCCAAAACAAGCTCCAAATCATGTTGAAATACAGAAATAAGCACTTTTCAAAAACAAGCTCCAAATCATGTTGAAATACAGAAATAAACACTTTTCCAAAAACAAGCTCCAAATCATGTTGAAATACAGAAATAAACACTTTTCCAAAAACAAGCTCCAAATCATGTTGAAATACAGAAATAAACACTTTTCCAAAAACAAGCTCTAAATCATGTTGAAATACAGAAATAAACACTTTTCCAAAAACAAGCTCCAAATCATGTTGAAATACAGAAATTAACACTTTTCCAAAAACAAGCTCCAAATCATGTTGAAATACAGAAATAAACACTTTTCCATAAACAAGCTCTAAATCATGTTTGATGCACTCTGGAAGTTAATTTTTTTTCAGTACTGTTTAATCAGGATGTTAGGAACACTGTGGACAGTTTTCAGCAAGTTGCAACATTGAAATACAGAAATAAACACTTTTCCAAAAACAAGCTCTAAATCATGTTGAAATTCAGAAATGAAAACTTTTTCAAAAACAAGCTCCAAATCATGTTGAAATACAGAAATAATCACTTTTTCAAAAACAAGCTCCAAATCATGTTGAAATACAGAAATAAACACTTTTCCAAAAACAAGCTCCAAATCATGTTGAAATTCAGAAATAATCACTTTTTCAAAAACAAGCTCCAAATCATGTTGAAATACAGAAATAATCACTTTTCCAAAAACAAGCTCCAAATCATGTTGAAATACAGAAATAAACACTTTTCCAAAAACAATCTCCAAATCATGTTGAAATTCAGAAATGAAAACTTTTTCAAAAACAAGCTCCAAATCATGTTGAAATACAGAAATAATCACTTTTTCAAAAACAAGCTCCAAATCATGTTGAAATACAGAAATAAACACTTTTCCAAATACAAGCTCCAAATCATGTTGAAATACAGAAATAATCACTTTTTCAAAAACAAGCTCCAAATCATGTTGAAATACAGAAATAAACACTTTTCCAAATACAAGCTCCAAATCATGTTGAAATACAGAAATAATCACTTTTTCAAAAACAAGCTCCAAATCATGTTGAAATACAGAAATAAACACTTTTCCAAATACAAGCTCCAAATCATGTTGAAATTCAGAAATGAACACTTTTTCAAAAACAAGCCTCAAATCATGTTGAAATACAGAAATAATCACTTTTTCAAAAACAAGCTCCAAATCATGTTGAAATACAGAAATAAAAACTTTTTCAAAAACAAGCTCCAAATCTTGTTGAAATACAGAAATGAACACTTTTTCATAAACAAGCTCCAAATCATGTTGAAATTCAGAAATGAACACTTTTTCAAAAACAAGCTCCAAATCATGTTGAAATACAGAAATAATCACTTTTTCAAAAACAAGCTCCAAATCATGTTGAAATACAGAAATGAAAACTTTTTCAAAAACAAGCTCCAAATCATGTTGAAATACAGAAATGAACACTTTTTCAAAAACAAGCTCCAAATCATGTTGAATTACAGAAATAATCACTTTTTCAAAAACAAGCTCCAAATCATGTTGAAATACAGAAATAATCACTTTTCCAAATACAAGCTCCAAATCATGTTGAAATACAGAAATGAACACTTTTTCAAAACAAGCTCCAAATCATGTTGAAATACAGAAATAATCACTTTTTCAAAAACAAGCTCCAAATCATGTTGAAATACAGAAATGAACACTTTTTCAAAAACAAGCTCCAAATCATGTTGAAATACAGAAATGAACACTTTTTCAAAAACAAGCTCCAAATCATGTTGAAATACAGAAATAATCACTTTTTCAAAAACAAGCTCCAAATCATGTTGAAATACAGAAATAATCACTTTTTCAAAAACAAGCTCCAAATCATGTTGAAATACAGAAATAAACACTTTTTCATAAACAAGCTCCAAATCATGTTGAAATTCAGAAATGAACACTTTTTCAAAAACAAGCTCCAAATCATGTTGAAATACAGAAATAATCACTTTTTCAAAAACAAGCTCCAAATCATGTTGAAATACAGAAATGAAAACTTTTTCAAAAACAAGCTCCAAATCATGTTGAAATACAGAAATGAACACTTTTTCAAAAACAAGCTCCAAATCATGTTGAATTACAGAAATAATCACTTTTTCAAAAACAAGCTCCAAATCATGTTGAAATACAGAAATATTCACTTTTTCAAAAACAAGCTCCAAATCATGTTGAAATACAGAAATGAACACTTTTTCAAAAACAAGCTCCAAATCATGTTGAAATACAGAAATAATCACTTTTTCAAAAACAAGCTCCAAATCATGTTGAAATACAGAAATGAACACTTTTCCAAATACAAGCTCCAAATCATGTTGAAATACAGAAATGAACACTTTTTCAAAAACAAGCTCCAAATCATGTTGAAATACAGAAATAATCACTTTTTCAAAAACAAGCTCCAAATCATGTTGAAATACAGAAATAATCACTTTTCCAAAAACAAGCTCCAAATCATGTTGAAATACAGAAATAAACACTTTTCCAAAAACAAGCTCCAAATCATGTTGAAATACATAAATGAAAACTTTTTCAAAAACAAGCTCCAAATCATGTTGAAATACAGAAATAATCACTTCTTCAAAAACAAGCTCCAAATCATGTTGAAATACAGAAATAAACACTTTTTCATAAACAAGCTCTAAATCATGTTTGATGCACTCTGTAAGTGATTTTGTTTTCAGTACTGTTAGAACTGGATGATAGGAACATTTTGGACAGTTTTCAGCAAGTTGCAATATGGAATACAGAAATAAACACTTTTCCAAAAACAAGCTCCAAATCATGTTGAAATTCAGAAATGAAAACTTTTTCAAAAACAAGCTCCAAATCATGTTGAAATACAGAAATAATCACTTTTTCAAAAACAAGCTCCAAATCATGTTGAAATACAGAAATAAACACTTTTCCAAAAACAAGCTCCAAATCATGTTGAAATTCAGAAATAATCACTTTTTCAAAAACAAGCTCCAAATCATGTTGAAATACAGAAATAATCACTTTTCCAAAAACAAGCTCCAGATCATGTTGAAATACAGAAATAAACACTTTTCCAAAAACAAGCTCCAAATCATGTTGAAATTCAGAAATGAAAACTTTTTCAAAAACAAGCTCCAAATCATGTTGAAATACAGAAATAATCACTTTTTCAAAAACAAGCTCCAAATCATGTTGAAATACAGAAATAAACACTTTTCCAAATACAAGCTCCAAATCATGTTGAAATACAGAAATAATCACTTTTTCAAAAACAAGCTCCAAATCATGTTGAAATACAGAAATAAACACTTTTCCAAATACAAGCTCCAAATCATGTTGAAATTCAGAAATGAACACTTTTTCAAAAACAAGCCTCAAATCATGTTGAAATACAGAAATAATCACTTTTTCAAAAACAAGCTCCAAATCATGTTGAAATACAGAAATAAAAACTTTTTCAAAAACAAGCTCCAAATCATGTTGAAATACAGAAATGAACACTTTTTCAAAAACAAGCTCCAAATCATGTTGAAATACAGAAATAATCACTTTTTCCAAAACAAGCTCCAAATCATGTTGAAATACAGAAATAATCACTTTTTCAAAAACAAGCTCCAAATCATGTTGAAATACAGAAATAAACACTTTTTCATTAACAAGCTCCAAATCATGTTGAAATACAGAAATAATCACTTTTTCAAAAACAAGCTCCAAATCATGTTGAAATACAGAAATAATCACTTCTTCAAAAACAAGCTCCAAATCATGTTGAAATACAGAAATAATCACTTTTTCAAAAACAAGCTCCAAATCATGTTGAAATACAGAAATAATCACTTTTTCAAAAACAAGCTCCAAATCATGTTGAAATACAGAAATGAACACTTTTTCAAAAACAAGCTCCAAATCATGTTGAAATACAGAAATAATCACTTTTTCAAAAACAAGCTCCAAATCATGTTGAAATACAGAAATAATCACTTCTTCAAAAACAAGCTCCAAATCATGTTGAAATAAAGAAATGAACACTTTTCCAAATACAAGCTCCAAATCATGTTGAAATACAGAAATAATCACTTTTTCAAAAACAAGCTCCAAATCATGTTGAAATACAGAAATAATCACTTTTCCAAAAACAAGCTCCAAATCATGTTGAAATACAGAAATAAACACTTTTCCAAAAACAAGCTCCAAATCATGTTGAAATTCAGAAATGAAAACTTTTTCAAAAACAAGCTCCAAATCATGTTGAAATACAGAAATAATCACTTTTTCAAAAACAAGCTCCAAATCATGTTGAAATACAGAAATAAACACTTTTCCAAATACAAGCTCCAAATCATGTTGAAATACAGAAATAAACACTTTTTCAAAAACAAGCTCCAAATCATGTTGAAATACAGAAGTAAACACTTTTCCAAATACAAGCTCCAAATCATGTTGAAATTCAGAAATGAACACTTTTTCAAAAACAAGCCTCAAATCATGTTGAAATACAGAAATAATCACTTTTTCAAAAACAAGCTCCAAATCATGTTGAAATACAGAAATAAAAACTTTTTCAAAAACAAGCTCCAAATCATGTTGAAATACAGAAATGAACACTTTTTCAAAAACAAGCTCCAAATCATGTTGAAATACAGAAATAATCACTTTTTCAAAAACAAGCTCCAAATCATGTTGAAATACAGAAATAATCACTTTTTCATAAACAAGCTCCAAATCATGTTGAAATTCAGAGATGAACACTTTTTCAAAAACAAGCTCCAAATCATGTTGAAATACAGAAATAATCACTTTTTCAAAAACAAGCTCCAAATCATGTTGAAATACAGAAATAATCACTTTTTCAAAAACAAGCTCCAAATCATGTTGAAATACAGAAATAAACACTTTTTCATAAACAAGCTCTAAATCATGTTTGATGCACTCTGTAAGTGATTTTGTTTTCAGTACTGTTAGAACTGGATGATTGGAACGTTGTGGACAGTTTTCAGCAATTTGCAATATTGGAATACAGAAATAAACACTTTTCCAAAAACAAGCTCCAAATCATGTTGAAATACAGAAATGAACACTTTCTCAAAAACAAGCTCCAGATCATGTTGAAATACAGAAATAATCACTTTTTCAAAAACAAGCTCCAAATCATGTTGAAATACAGAAATAAACACTTTTCCAAAAACAAGCTCCAAATCATGTTGAAATTGAGAAATGAAAACTTTTTCAAAAACAAGCTCCAAATCATGTTGAAATACAGAAATAATCACTTTTTCAAAAACAAGCTCCAAATCATGTTGAAATACAGAAATAAACACTTTTCCAAATACAAGCTCCAAATCATGTTGAAATACAGAAATAATCACTTTTTCAAAAACAAGCTCCAAATCATGTTGAAATACAGAAATAAACACTTTTCCAAATACAAGCTCCAAATCATGTTGAAATACAGAAATAATCACTTTTTCAAAAACAAGCTCCAAATCATGTTGAAATACAGAAATAAACACTTTTTCATAAACAAGCTCCAAATCATGTTGAAATACAGAAATGAACACTTTTTCAAAAACAAGCTCCAAATCATGTTGAAATACAGAAATAATCACTTTTTCAAAAACAAGCTCCAAATCATGTTGAAATACAGAAATAAACACTTTTCCAAATACAAGCTCCAAATCATGTTGAAATTCAGAAATGAACACTTTTTCAAAAACAAGCTCCAAATCATGTTGAAATACAGAAATAATCACTTTTTCAAAAACAAGCTCCAAATCATGTTGAAATACAGAAATGAACACTTTTTCAAAAACAAGCTCCAAATCATGTTGAAATACAGAAATAATCACTTTTTCAAAAACAAGCTCCAAATCATGTTGAAATACAGAAATAAAAACTTTTTCAAAAACAAGTTCCAAATCATGTTGAAATACAGAAATAATCACTTTTTCAAAAACAAGCTCCAAATCATGTTGAAATACAGAAATAAACACTTTTTCATAAACAAGCTCCAAATCATGTTGAAATTCAGAAATGAACACTTTTTCAAAAACAAGCTCCAAATCATGTTGAAATACAGAAATAATCACTTTTTCAAAAACAAGCTCCAAATCATGTTGAAATACAGAAATGAAAACTTTTTCAAAAACAAGCTCCAAATCATGTTGAAATACAGAAATAATCACTTTTTCAAAAACAAGCTCCAAATCATGTTGAAATACAGAAATAAACACTTTTCCAAAAACAAGCTCCAAATCATGTTGAAATTCAGAAATAATCACTTTTTCAAAAACAAGCTCCAAATCATGTTGAAATACAGAAATAATCACTTTTCCAAAAACAAGCTCCAGATCATGTTGAAATACAGAAATAAACACTTTTCCAAAAACAAGCTCCAAATCATGTTGAAATTCAGAAATGAAAACTTTTTCAAAAACAAGCTCCAAATCATGTTGAAATACAGAAATAATCACTTTTTCAAAAACAAGCTCCAAATCATGTTGAAATACAGAAATAAACACTTTTCCAAATACAAGCTCCAAATCATGTTGAAATACAGAAATAATCACTTTTTCAAAAACAAGCTCCAAATCATGTTGAAATACAGAAATAAACACTTTTCCAAATACAAGCTCCAAATCATGTTGAAATTCAGAAATGAACACTTTTTCAAAAACAAGCCTCAAATCATGTTGAAATACAGAAATAATCACTTTTTCAAAAACAAGCTCCAAATCATGTTGAAATACAGAAATAAAAACTTTTTCAAAAACAAGCTCCAAATCATGTTGAAATACAGAAATGAACACTTTTTCAAAAACAAGCTCCAAATCATGTTGAAATACAGAAATAATCACTTTTTCAAAAACAAGCTCCAAATCATGTTGAAATACAGAAATAATCACTTTTTCAAAAACAAGCTCCAAATCATGTTGAAATACAGAAATAATCACTTTTTCATTAACAAGCTCCAAATCATGTTGAAATACAGAAATAATCACTTCTTCAAAAACAAGCTCCAAATCATGTTGAAATACAGAAATAATCACTTTTTCAAAAACAAGCTCCAAATCATGTTGAAATACAGAAATAATCACTTTTTCAAAAACAAGCTCCAAATCATGTTGAAATACAGAAATGAACACTTTTTCAAAAACAAGCTCCAAATCATGTTGAAATACAGAAATAATCACTTTTTCAAAAACAAGCTCCAAATCATGTTGAAATACAGAAATAATCACTTCTTCAAAAACAAGCTCCAAATCATGTTGAAATTCAGAAATAATCACTTTTTCAAAAACAAGCTCCAAATCATGTTGAAATACAGAAATAATCACTTTTCCAAAAACAAGCTCCAGATCATGTTGAAATACAGAAATAAACACTTTTCCAAAAACAAGCTCCAAATCATGTTGAAATTCAGAAATGAAAACTTTTTCAAAAACAAGCTCCAAATCATGTTGAAATACAGAAATAATCACTTTTTCAAAAACAAGCTCCAAATCATGTTGAAATACAGAAATAAACACTTTTCCAAATACAAGCTCCAAATCATGTTGAAATACAGAAATAATCACTTTTTCAAAAACAAGCTCCAAATCATGTTGAAATACAGAAATAAACACTTTTCCAAATACAAGCTCCAAATCATGTTGAAATTCAGAAATGAACACTTTTTCAAAAACAAGCCTCAAATCATGTTGAAATACAGAAATAATCACTTTTTCAAAAACAAGCTCCAAATCATGTTGAAATACAGAAATAAAAACTTTTTCAAAAACAAGCTCCAAATCATGTTGAAATACAGAAATGAACACTTTTTCAAAAACAAGCTCCAAATCATGTTGAAATACAGAAATAATCACTTTTTCAAAAACAAGCTCCAAATCATGTTGAAATACAGAAATAATCACTTTTTCAAAAACAAGCTCCAAATCATGTTGAAATACAGAAATAAACACTTTTTCATTAACAAGCTCCAAATCATGTTGAAATACAGAAATAATCACTTTTTCAAAAACAAGCTCCAAATCATGTTGAAATACAGAAATAATCACTTCTTCAAAAACAAGCTCCAAATCATGTTGAAATACAGAAATAATCACTTTTTCAAAAACAAGCTCCAAATCATGTTGAAATACAGAAATAATCACTTTTTCAAAAACAAGCTCCAAATCATGTTGAAATACAGAAATGAACACTTTTTCAAAAACAAGCTCCAAATCATGTTGAAATACAGAAATAATCACTTTCTCAAAAACAAGCTCCAAATCATGTTGAAATACAGAAATAATCACTTCTTCAAAAACAAGCTCCAAATCATGTTGAAATACAGAAATGAACACTTTTCCAAATACAAGCTCCAAATCATGTTGAAATACAGAAATAATCACTTTTTCAAAAACAAGCTCCAAATCATGTTGAAATACAGAAATAATCACTTTTCCAAAAACAAGCTCCAAATCATGTTGAAGTACAGAAATAAACACTTTTCCAAAAACAAGCTCCAAATCATGTTGAAATTCAGAAATGAAAACTTTTTCAAAAACAAGCTCCAAATCATGTTGAAATACAGAAATAATCACTTTTTCAAAAACAAGCTCCAAATCATGTTGAAATACAGAAATAAACACTTTTCCAAATACAAGCTCCAAATCATGTTGAAATACAGAAATAAACACTTTTTCAAAAACAAGCTCCAAATCATGTTGAAATACAGAAATAAACACTTTTCCAAATACAAGCTCCAAATCATGTTGAAATTCAGAAATGAACACTTTTTCAAAAACAAGCCTCAAATCATGTTGAAATACAGAAATAATCACTTTTTCAAAAACAAGCTCCAAATCATGTTGAAATACAGAAATAAAAACTTTTTCAAAAACAAGCTCCAAATCATGTTGAAATACAGAAATGAACACTTTTTCAAAAACAAGCTCCAAATCATGTTGAAATACAGAAATAATCACTTTTTCAAAAACAAGCTCCAAATCATGTTGAAATACAGAAATAATCACTTTTTCATAAACAAGCTCCAAATCATGTTGAAATTCAGAGATGAACACTTTTTCAAAAACAAGCTCCAAATCATGTTGAAATACAGAAATAATCACTTTTTCAAAAACAAGCTCCAAATCATGTTGAAATACAGAAATAATCACTTTTTCAAAAACAAGCTCCAAATCATGTTGAAATACAGAAATAAAAACTTTTTCAAAAACAAGCTCCAAATCATGTTGAAATACAGAAATAATCACTTTTCCAAAAACAAGCTCCAAATCATGTTGAAATACAGAAATGAACACTTTCTCAAAAACAAGCTCCAGATCATGTTGAAATACAGAAATAATCACTTTTTCAAAAACAAGCTCCAAATCATGTTGAAATACAGAAATAAACACTTTTCCAAAAACAAGCTCCAAATCATGTTGAAATTGAGAAATGAAAACTTTTTCAAAAACAAGCTCCAAATCATGTTGAAATACAGAAATAATCACTTTTTCAAAAACAAGCTCCAAATCATGTTGAAATACAGAAATAAACACTTTTCCAAATACAAGCTCCAAATCATGTTGAAATACAGAAATAATCACTTTTTCAAAAACAAGCTCCAAATCATGTTGAAATACAGAAATAAACACTTTTCCAAATACAAGCTCCAAATCATGTTGAAATACAGAAATAATCACTTTTTCAAAAACAAGCTCCAAATCATGTTGAAATACAGAAATAAACACTTTTTCATAAACAAGCTCCAAATCATGTTGAAATACAGAAATGAACACTTTTTCAAAAACAAGCTCCAAATCATGTTGAAATACAGAAATAATCACTTTTTCAAAAACAAGCTCCAAATCATGTTGAAATACAGAAATAAACACTTTTCCAAATACAAGCTCCAAATCATGTTGAAATTCAGAAATGAACACTTTTTCAAAAACAAGCTCCAAATCATGTTGAAATACAGAAATAATCACTTTTTCAAAAACAAGCTCCAAATCATGTTGAAATACAGAAATGAACACTTTTTCAAAAACAAGCTCCAAATCATTTTGAAATACAGAAATAATCACTTTTTCAAAAACAAGCTCCAAATCATGTTGAAATACAGAAATAAAAACTTTTTCAAAAACAAGTTCCAAATCATGTTGAAATACAGAAATAATCACTTTTTCAAAAACAAGCTCCAAATCATGTTGAAATACAGAAATAAACACTTTTTCATAAACAAGCTCCAAATCATGTTGAAATTCAGAAATGAACACTTTTTCAAAAACAAGCTCCAAATCATGTTGAAATACAGAAATAATCACTTTTTCAAAAACAAGCTCCAAATCATGTTGAAATACAGAAATGAAAACTTTTTCAAAAACAAGCTCCAAATCATGTTGAAATACAGAAATGAACACTTTTCCAAATACAAGCTCCAAATCATGTTGAAATTCAGAAATGAACACTTTTTCAAAAACAAGCTCCAAATCATGTTGAAATACAGAAATAAAAACTTTTTCAAAAACAAGCTCCAAATCATGTTGAAATACAGAAATGAACACTTTTTCAAAAACAAGCTCCAAATCATGTTGAAATACAGAAATAATCACTTTTTCAAAAACAAGCTCCAAATCATGTTGAAATACAGAAATAATCACTTTTTCAAAAACAAGCTCCAAATCATGTTGAAATACAGAAATGAACACTTTTTCAAAAACAAGCTCCAAATCATGTTGAAATACAGAAATAATCACTTTTTCAAAAACAAGCTCCAAATCATGTTGAAATACAGAAATAAAAACTTTTTCAAAAACAAGCTCCAAATCATGTTGAAATACAGAAATAATCACTTTTTCAAAAACAAGCTCCAAATCATGTTGAAATACAGAAATAATCACTTTTCCAAAAACAAGCTCCAAATCATGTTGAAATACAGAAATAAACACTTTTCCAAAAACAAGCTCCAAATCATGTTGAAATACAGAAATAATCACTTTTTCAAAAACAAGCTCCAAATCATGTTGAAATACAGAAATAAACACTTTTTCATAAACAAGCTCTAAATCATGTTTGATGCACTCTGTAAGTGATTTTGTTTTCAGTACTGTTAGAACTGGATGATTGGAACGTTGTGGACAGTTTTCAGCAATTTGCAATATTGGAATACAGAAATAAACACTTTTCCAAAAACAAGCTCCAAATCATGTTGAAATACAGAAATGAAAACTTTTTCAAAAACAAGCTCCAGATCATGTTGAAATACAGAAATAATCACTTTTTCAAAAACAAGCTCCAAATCATGTTGAAATACAGAAATAAACACTTTTCCAAAAACAAGCTCCAAATCATGTTGAAATTGAGAAATGAAAACTTTTTCAAAAACAAGCTCCAAATCATGTTGAAATACAGAAATAATCACTTTTTCAAAAACAAGCTCCAAATCATGTTGAAATACAGAAATAATCACTTTTCCAAAAACAAGCTCCAAATCATGTTGAAATACAGAAATAAACACTTTTCCAAAAACAAGCTCCAAATCATGTTGAAATACAGAAATAATCACTTTTTCAAAAACAAGCTCCAAATCATGTTGAAATACAGAAATAAACACTTTTTCATAAACAAGCTCTAAATCATGTTTGATGCACTCTGTAAGTGATTTTGTTTTCAGTACTGTTAGAACTGGATGATTGGAACGTTGTGGACAGTTTTCAGCAATTTGCAATATTGGAATACAGAAATAAACACTTTTCCAAAAACAAGCTCCAAATCATGTTGAAATACAGAAATGAAAACTTTTTCAAAAACAAGCTCCAGATCATGTTGAAATACAGAAATAATCACTTTTTCAAAAACAAGCTCCAAATCATGTTGAAATACAGAAATAAACACTTTTCCAAAAACAAGCTCCAAATCATGTTGAAATTGAGAAATGAAAACTTTTTCAAAAACAAGCTCCAAATCATGTTGAAATACAGAAATAATCACTTTTTCAAAAACAAGCTCCAAATCATGTTGAAATTCAGAAATGAAAACTTTTTCAAAAACAAGCTCCAAATCACGATGAAATACAGAAATAAACACTTTTCCAAATACAAGCTCCAAATCATGTTGAAATTCAGAAATGAACACTTTTTCAAAAACAAGCCTCAAATCATGTTGAAATACAGAAATGAACACTTTTTCAAACACAAGCTCCAAATCATGTTGAAATACAGAAATAATCACTTTTTCAAAAACAAGCTCCAAATCATGTTGAAATACAGAAATAAACACTTTTCCAAATACAAGCTCCAAATCATGTTGAAATTCAGAAATAATCACTTTTTCAAAAACAAGCTCCAAATCATGTTGAAATACAGAAATAATCACTTTTTCAAAAACAAGCTCCAAATCATGTTGAAATACAGAAATTAAAACTTTTTCAAAAACAAGCTCCAAATCATGTTTGATGCACTCTGTAAGTGATTTTGTTTTCAGTACTGTTAGAACTGGATGATTGGATCGTTGTGGACAGTTTTCAGCAATTTGCAATATTGGAATACAGAAATAAACACTTTTCCAAAAACAAGCTCCAAATCATGTTGAAATACAGAAATGAACACTTTCTCAAAAACAAGCTACAGATCATGTTGAAATACAGAAATAATCACTTATTCAAAAACAAGCTCCAAATCATGTTGAAATACAGAAATAAACACTTTTCCAAAAACAAGCTCCAAATCATGTTGAAATTGAGAAATGAAAACTTTTTCAAAAACAAGCTCCAAATCATGTTGAAATACAGAAATAATCACTTTTTCAAAAACAAGCTCCAAATCATGTTGAAATACAGAAAAAATCACTTTTTCAAAAACAAGCTCCAAATCATGTTGAAATACAGAAATAAACACTTTTCCAAATACAAGCTCCAAATCATGTTGAAATTCAGAAATGAACACTTTTTCAAAAACAAGCCTCAAATCATGTTGAAATACAGAAATGAACACTTTTTCAAAAACAAGCTCCAAATCATGTTGAAATACAGAAATAATCACTTTTTCAAAAACAAGCTCAAAATCATGTTGAAATACAGAAATAAACACTTTTCCAAATACAAGCTCCAAATCATGTTGAAATTCAGAAATGAACACTTTTTCAAAAACAAGCTCCAAATCATGTTGAAATACAGAAATGAACACTTTTTCAAAAACAAGCTCCAAATCATGTTGAAATACAGAAATAATCACTTTTTCAAAAACAAGCTCCAAATCATGTTGAAATACAGAAATAAAAACTTTTTCAAAAACAAGCTCCAAATCATGTTGAAATACAGAAATAATCACTTTTTCAAAAACAAGCTCCAAATCATGTTGAAATACAGAAATAAAAACTTTTTCAAAAACAAGCTCCAAATCATGTTGAAATACAGAAATAATCACTTTTTCAAAAACAAGCTCCAAATCATGTTGAAATACAGAAATAATCACTTTTCCAAAAACAAGCTCCAAATCATGTTGAAATACAGAAATAAACACTTTTCCAAAAACAAGCTCCAAATCATGTTGAAATACATAAATGAAAACTTTTTCAAAAACAAGCTCCAAATCATGTTGAAATACAGAAATAAACACTTTTTCATAAACAAGCTCTAAATCATGTTTGATGCACTCTGTAAGTGATTTTGTTTTCAGTACTGTTAGAACTGGATGATAGGAACATTTTGGACAGTTTTCAGCAAGTTGCAATATGGAATACAGAAATAAACACTTTTCCAAAAACAAGCTCCAAATCATGTTGAAATTCAGAAATGAAAACTTTTTCAAAAACAAGCTCCAAATCATGTTGAAATACAGAAATAAACACTTTTCCAAAAACAAGCTCCAAATCATGTTGAAATTCAGAAATGAACACTTTTTCAAAAACAAGCTCCAAATCATGTTGAAATACAGAAATAATCACTTTTCCAAAAACAAGCTCCAAATCATGTTGAAATACAGAAATAAACACTTTTCCAAAAACAAGCTCCAAATCATGTTGAAATACAGAAATAATCACTTTTTCAAAAACAAGCTCCAAATCATGTTGAAATACAGAAATGAACACTTTTTCAAAAACAAGCTCCAAATCATGTTGAAATACAGAAATAATCACTTTTTCAAAAACAAGCTCCAAATCATGTTGAAATACAGAAATTAAAACTTTTTCAAAAACAAGCTCCAAATCATGTTGAAATACAGAAATAATCACTTTTTCAAAAACAAGCTCCAAATCATGTTGAAATACAGAAATAAACACTTTTTCATAAACAAGCTCCAAATCATGTTGAAATTCAGAAATGAACACTTTTTCAAAAACAAGCTCCAAATCATGTTGAAATACAGAAATAATCACTTTTTCAAAAACAAGCTCCAAATCATGTTGAAATACAGAAATGAAAACTATTTCAAAAACAAGCTCCAAATCATGTTGAAATACAGAAATGAACACTTTTTCAAAAACAAGCTCCAAATCATGTTGAAATACAGAAATAATCACTTTTTCAAAAACAAGCTCCAAATCATGTTGAAATACAGAAATAATCACTTTTTCAAAAACAAGCTCCAAATCATGTTGAAATACAGAAATGAACACTTTTTCAAAAACAAGCTCCAAATCATGTTGAAATACAGAAATAATCACTTTTTCAAAAACAAGCTCCAAATCATGTTGAAATACAGAAATAAAAACTTTTTCAAAAACAAGCTCCAAATCATGTTGAAATACAGAAATAATCACTTTTTCAAAAACAAGCTCCAAATCATGTTGAAATACAGAAATAATCACTTTTCCAAAAACAAGCTCCAAATCATGTTGAAATACAGAAATAAACACTTTTCCAAAAACAAGCTCCAAATCATGTTGAAATACATAAATGAAAACTTTTTCAAAAACAAGCTCCAAATCATGTTGAAATACAGAAATAAACACTTTTTCATAAACAAGCTCTAAATCATGTTTGATGCACTCTGTAAGTGATTTTGTTTTCAGTACTGTTAGAACTGGATGATAGGAACATTTTGGACAGTTTTCAGCAAGTTGCAATATGGAATACAGAAATAAACACTTTTCCAAAAACAAGCTCCAAATCATGTTGAAATTCAGAAATGAAAACTTTTTCAAAAACAAGCTCCAAATCATGTTGAAATACAGAAATAAACACTTTTCCAAAAACAAGCTCCAAATCATGTTGAAATTCAGAAATGAACACTTTTTCAAAAACAAGCTCCAAATCATGTTGAAATACAGAAATAATCACTTTTCCAAAAACAAGCTCCAAATCATGTTGAAATACAGAAATAAACACTTTTCCAAAAACAAGCTCCAAATCATGTTGAAATACAGAAATAATCACTTTTTCAAAAACAAGCTCCAAATCATGTTGAAATACAGAAATAAACACTTTTTCATAAACAAGCTCTAAATCATGTTTGATGCACTCTGTAAGTGATTTTGTTTTCAGTACTGTTAGAACTGGATGATTGGAACGTTGTGGACAGTTTTCAGCAATTTGCAATATTGGAATACAGAAATAAACACTTTTCCAAAAACAAGCTCCAAATCATGTTGAAATACAGAAATGAAAACTTTTTCAAAAACAAGCTCCAGATCATGTTGAAATACAGAAATAATCACTTTTTCAAAAACAAGCTCCAAATCATGTTGAAATACAGAAATAAACACTTTTCCAAAAACAAGCTTCAAATCATGTTGAAATTGAGAAATGAAAACTTTTTCAAAAACAAGCTCCAAATCATGTTGAAATACAGAAATAATCACTTTTTCAAAAACAAGCTCCAAATCATGTTGAAATTCAGAATGAAAACTTTTTCAAAAACAAGCTCCAAATCACGTTGAAATACAGAAATAAACACTTTTCCAAATACAAGCTCCAAATCATGTTGAAATTCAGAAATGAACACTTTTTCAAAAACAAGCCTCAAATCATGTTGAAATACAGAAATGAACACTTTTTCAAAAACAAGCTCCAAATCATGTTGAAGTACAGAAATAATCACTTTTTCAAAAACAAGCTCCAAATCATGTTGAAATACAGAAATAAACACTTTTCCAAATACAAGCTCCAAATCATGTTGAAATTCAGAAATAAACACTTTTTCAAAGACAAGCTCCAAATCATGTTGAAATACAGAAATAATCACTTTTTCAAAAACAAGCTCCAAATCATGTTGAAATACAGAAATGAACACTTTTTCAAAAACAAGCTCCAAATCATGTTGAAATACAGAAATAATCACTTTTTCAAAAACAAGCTCCAAATCATGTTGAAATACAGAAATTAAAACTTTTTCAAAAACAAGCTCCAAATCATGTTGAAATACAGAAATAATCACTTTTTCAAAAACAAGCTCCAAATCATGTTGAAATACAGAAATAAACACTTTTTCATAAACAAGCTCCAAATCATGTTGAAATACAGAAATAATCACTTTTTCAAAAACAAGCTCCAAATCATGTTGAAATACAGAAATAATCACTTTTCCAAAAACAAGCTCCAAATCATGTTGAAATACAGAAATAAACACTTTTCCAAAAACAAGCTCCAAATCATGTTGAAATACAGAAATAAACACTTTTTCATAAACAAGCTCTAAATCATGTTTGATGCACTCTGTAAGTGATTTTGTTTTCAGTACTGTTAGAACTGGATGATAGGAACATTTTGGACAGTTTTCAGCAAGTTGCAATATGGAATACAGAAATAAACACTTTTCCAAAAACAAGCTCCAAATCATGTTGAAATTCAGAAATGAAAACTTTTTCAAAAACAAGCTCCAAATCATGTTGAAATACAGAAATAAACACTTTTCCAAAAACAAGCTCCAAATCATGTTGAAATTCAGAAATGAACACTTTTTCAAAAACAAGCTCCAAATCATGTTGAAATACAGAAATAAACACTTTTTCATAAACAAGCTCCAAATCATGTTGAAATTCAGAAATGAACACTTTTTCAAAAACAAGCTCCAAATCATGTTGAAATACAGAAATAATCACTTTTTCAAAAACAAGCTCCAAATCATGTTGAAATACAGAAATGAAAACTATTTCAAAAACAAGCTCCAAATCATGTTGAAATACAGAAATGAACACTTTTTCAAAAACAAGCTCCAAATCATGTTGAAATACAGAATTAAACACTTTTTTCAAAAACAAGCTCTAAATCATGTTGAAATACAGAAATAAACACTTTTTCATAAACAAGCTCTAAATCATGTTTGATGCACTTTGTAAGTGATTTTTTTCCAGTACTGTTAGAACTGGATGATAGGATCACTGTGGACAGTTTTCAGCAAGTTGCAATATTGGAATACAGAAATAAACACTTTTCCAAAAACAAGCTCCAAATCATGTTGAAATACAGAAATAAACACTTTTTCATAAACAAGCTCTAAATCATGTTTGATGCACTCTGTAAGTGATTTTTTTTCCAGTACTGTTAGAACTGGATTATAGGATCACTGTGGACAGTTTTCAGCAAGTAGCAATATTGGAATACAGAAACAAACACTTTTCCAAAAACAAGCTCCAAATCATGTTGAAATTCAGAAATGAACACTTTTTCAAAAACAAGCTCCAAATCATGTTGAAATACAGAAATAATCACTTTTTCAAAAACAAGCTCCAAATCATGTTGAAATACAGAAATGAAAACTATTTCAAAAACAAGCTCCAAATCATGTTGAAATACAGAAATGAACACTTTTTCAAAAACAAGCTCCAAATCATGTTGAAATACAGAAATAAACACTTTTTCCAAAAACAAGCTCCAAATCATGTTGAAATACAGAAATAAACACTTTTTCATGAACAAGCTCTAAATCATGTTTGATGCACTCTGTAAGTGATTTTGTTTTCAGTACTGTTAGAACTGGATGATAGGAACATTGTGGACAGTTTTCAGCAAGTTGCAATATTGGAATACAGAAATAAACACTTTTCCAAAAACAAGCTCCAAATCATGTTGAAATACAGAAATAAACACTTTTACAAAAACAAGCTCCAAATCATGTTGAAATACAGAATTAAACACTTTTTCAAAAACAAGCTCTAAATCATGTTGAAATACAGAAATAAACACTTTTTCATAAACAAGCTCTAAATCATGTTTGATGCACTTTGTAAGTGATTTTTTTCCAGTACTGTTAGAACTGGATGATAGGATCACTGTGGACAGTTTTCAGCAAGTTGCAATATTGGAATACAGAAATAAACACTTTTCCAAAAACAAGCTCCAAATCATGTTGAAATACAGAAATAAACACTTTTTCATAAACAAGCTCTAAATCATGTTTGATGCACTCTGTAAGTGATTTTTTTTCCAGTACTGTTAGAACTGGATTATAGGATCACTGTGGACAGTTTTCAGCAAGTAGCAATATTGGAATACAGAAACAAACACTTTTCCAAAAACAAGCTCCAAATCATGTTGAAATACAGAAATAAACACTTTTACAAAAACAAGCTCCAAATCATGTTGAAATACAGAAATAAACACTTTCAATAACAAGCTCTAAATCAAGTTGAAATACAGAAATAAACACTTTTTCATAAACAAGCTCTAAATCATGTTTGATGCACTCTGTAAGTGATTTTTTTCCAGTACTGTTAGAACTGGATGATAGGATCACTGTGGACAGTTTTCAGCAAGTTGCAATATTGGAATACAGAAATAAACACTTTTTCCAAAAACAAGCTCCAAATCATGTTGAAATACAGAAATAAACACTTTTTCATAAACAAGCTCTAAATCATGTTTGATGCACTCTGTAAGTAATTTTTTTCCCAGTACTGTTAGAACTGGAATAGGATCACGGTGGACAGTTTTCAGCAAGTAGCAATATTGGAATACAGAAATAAACACTTTTCCAAAAACAAGCTCCAAATCATGTTGAAATACAGAAATAAACACTTTTACAAAAACAAGCTCCAAATCATGTTGAAATACAGAATTAAACACTTTTTCAAAAACAAGCTCTAAATCATGTTGAAATACAGAAATAAACACTTTTTCATAAACAAGCTCTAAATCATGTTTGATGCACTTTGTAAGTGATTTTTTTCCAGTACTGTTAGAACTGGATGAAAGGATCACTGTGGACAGTTTTCAGCAAGTTGCAATATTGGAATACAGAAATAAACACTTTTCCAAAAACAAGCTCCAAATCATGTTGAAATACAGAAATAAACACTTTTTCATAAACAAGCTCTAAATCATGTTTGATGCACTCTGTAAGTGATTTTTTTTCCAGTACTGTTAGAACTGGATTATAGGATCACTGTGGACAGTTTTCAGCAAGTAGCAATATTGGAATACAGAAATAAACACTTTTCCAAAAACAAGCTCCAAATCATGTTGAAATACAGAAATAAACACTTTTACAAAAACAAGCTCCAAATCATGTTGAAATACAGAAATAAACACTTTTTCAAAAACAAGCTCTAAATCATGTTGAAATACAGAAATAAACACTTTTTCATAAACAAGCTCTAAATCATGTTTGATGCACTCTGTAAGTGATTTTTTTCCAGTACTGTTAGAACTGGATGATAGGATCACTGTGGACAGTTTTCAGCAAGTTGCAATATTGGAATACAGAAATAAACACTTTTTCCAAAAACAAGCTCCAAATCATGTTGAAATACAGAAATAAACACTTTTTCATAAACAAGCTCTAAATCATGTTTGATGCACTCTGTAAGTAATTTTTTTCCCAGTACTGTTAGAACTGGAATAGGATCACGGTGGACAGTTTTCAGCAAGTAGCAATATTGGAATACAGAAATAAACACTTTTCCAAAAACAAGCTCCAAATCATGTTGAAATACAGAAATAAACACTTTTTCAAAAACAAGCTCTAAATCATGTTTGATGCACTTTGTAAGTGATTTTTTTCCAGTACTGTTAGAACTGGATGATAGGATCACTGTGGACAGTTTTCAGCAAGTTGCAATATTGGAATACAGAAATAAACACTTTTCCAAAAACAAGCTCCAAATCATGTTGAAATACAGAAATAAACACTTTTTCATAAACAAGCTCTAAATCATGTTTGATGCACTCTGTAAGTGATTTTTTTTCCAGTACTGTTAGAACTGGATTATAGGATCACTGTGGACAGTTTTCAGCAAGTAGCAATATTGGAATACAGAAATAAACACTTTTCCAAAAACAAGCTCCAAATCATGTTGAAATACAGAAATAAACACTTTTACAAAAACAAGCTCCAAATCATGTTGAAATACAGAAATAAACACTTTTTCAAAAACAAGCTCTAAATCATGTTGAAATACAGAAATAAACACTTTTTCATAAACAAGCTCTAAATCATGTTTGATGCACTTTGTAAGTGATTTTTTTCCAGTACTGTTAGAACTGGATGATAGGATCACTGTGGACAGTTTTCAGCAAGTTGCAATATTGGAATACAGAAATAAACACTTTTCCAAAAACAAGCTCCAAATCATGTTGAAATACAGAAATAAACACTTTTTCATAAACAAGCTCTAAATCATGTTTGATGCACTCTGTAAATGATTTTTTTTCCAGTACTGTTAGAACTGGATTATAGGATCACTGTGGACAGTTTTCAGCAAGTAGCAATATTGGAATACAGAAACAAACACTTTTCCAAAAACAAGCTCCAAATCATGTTGAAATACAGAAATAAACACTTTTACAAAAACAAGCTCCAAATCATGTTGAAATACAGAAATAAACACTTTCAATAACAAGCTCTAAATCAAGTTGAAATACAGAAATAAACACTTTTTCATAAACAAGCTCTAAATCATGTTTGATGCACTCTGTAAGTGATTTTTTTCCAGTACTGTTAGAACTGGATGATAGGATCACTGTGGACAGTTTTCAGCAAGTTGCAATATTGGAATACAGAAATAAACACTTTTTCCAAAAACAAGCTCCAAATCATGTTGAAATACAGAAATAAACACTTTTTCATAAACAAGCTCTAAATCATGTTTGATGCACTCTGTAAGTAATTTTTTTCCCAGTACTGTTAGAACTGGAATAGGATCACGGTGGACAGTTTTCAGCAAGTAGCAATATTGGAATACAGAAATAAACACTTTTCCAAAAACAAGCTCCAAATCATGTTGAAATACAGAAATAAACACTTTTACAAAAACAAGCTCCAAATCATGTTGAAATACAGAATTAAACACTTTTTCAAAAACAAGCTCTAAATCATGTTGAAATACAGAAATAAACACTTTTTCATAAACAAGCTCTAAATAATGTTTGATGCACTCTGTAAGTGATTTTTTCCCCAGTACTGTTAGAACTGGATGATAGGATCACTGTGGACAGTTTTCAGCAAGTAGCAATATTGGAATACAGAAATAAACACTTTTTCAAAAACAAGCTCTAAATCATGTTGAAATACAGAAATAAACACTTTTTCCTAAACAAGCTCTAAATCATGTTTGATGTACTCTGTAAGTAATTTTTTTCTAGTACTGTTAGAACTGGATGATAGGAACACTGTGGACAGTTTTCAGCAAGTTGCAATATTGGAATACAGAAATAAACACTTTTCCAAAAACAAGCTCCAAATCATGTTGAAATACAGAAATAAACACTTTTACAAAAACAAGCTCCAAATCATGTTGAAATACAGAATTAAACACTTTTCCAAAAACAAGCTCCAAATCATGTTGAAATACAGAAATAAACACTTTTTCATAAACAAGCTCTAAATCATGTTTGATGCACTCTGTAAGTGATTTTTTTTCCAGTACTGTTAGAACTGGATTATAGGATCACTGTGGACAGTTTTCAGCAAGTAGCAATATTGGAATACAGAAATAAACACTTTTTCATAAACAAGCTCTAAATAATGTTTGATGCACTCTGTAAGTGATTTTTTCCCCAGTACTGTTAGAACTGGATGATAGGATCACTGTGGACAGTTTTCAGCAAGTAGCAATATTGAAATACAGAAATAAACACTTTTTCAAAAACAAGCTCTAAATCATGTTGAAATACAGAAATAAACACTTTTTCCTAAACAAGCTCTAAATCATGTTTGATGTACTCTGTAAGTAATTTTTTTCTAGTACTGTTAGAACTGGATGATAGGAACACTGTGGACAGTTTTCAGCAAGTTGCAATATTAGAATACAGAAACAAACACTTTTCCAAAAACAAGCTCCAAATCATGTTGAAATACAGAAAAAAACACTTTTCCAAAAACAAGCTCAAAATCATGTTGAAATACAGAAATAAACACTTTTTCATAAACAAGCTCCAAATCATGTTGAAATACAGAAATAAACACTTTTACAAAAACAAGCTCAAAATCATGTTGAAATACAGAAATAAACACTTTTTCATAAACAAGCTCTAAATCATGTTTGATGCACTCTGTAAGTAATTTTTTTTCCAGTACTGTTAGAACTGGAATAGGATCACGGTGGACAGTTTTCAGCAAGTAGCAATATTGGAATACAGAAATAAACACTTTTTCAAAAACAAGCTCTAAATCACGTTGAAATACAGAAATAAACACTTTTTCCTAAACAAGCTCTAAATCATGTTTGATGTACTCTGTAAGTAATTTTTTTCTAGTACTGTTAGAACTGGATGATAGGAACACTGTGGACAGTTTTCAGCAAGTTGCAATATTGGAATACAGAAACAAACACTTTTCCAAAAACAAGCTCCAAATCATGTTGAAATACAGAAATAAACACTTTTCCAAAAACAAGCTCCAAATCATGTTGAAACACAGAAATAAACACTTTTACAAAAACAAGCTCAAAATCATGTTGAAATACAGAAATAAACACTTTTTCATAAACAAGCTCTAAATCATGTTTGATGCACTCTGTAAGTGATTTTTTTCCCAGTACTGTTAGAACTGGATGATAGGATCACTGTGGACAGTTTTCAGCAAGTAGCAATATTGGAATACAGAAATAAACACTTTTCCAAAAACAAGCTCCAAATCATGTTGAAATACAGAAATAAACACTTTTTCAATAACAAGCTCTAAATCATGTTGAAATACAGAAATAAACACTTTTTCATAAACAAGCTCTAAATCATGTTTGATGCACTTTGTAAGTGATTTTTTTCCAGGACTGTTAGAACTGGATGATAGGATCACTGTGGACAGTTTTCAGCAAGTTGCAATATTGGAATCCAGAAATAAACACTTTTCCAAAAACAAGCTCCAAATCATGTTGAAATAAAGAAATAAACACTTTTTCATAAACAAGCTCTAAATCATGTTTGATGCACTCTGTAAATGATTTTTTTTCCAGTACTGTTAGAACTGGATTATAGGATCACTGTGGACAGTTTTCAGCAAGTAGCAATATTGGAATACAGAAATAAACACTTTTCCAAAAACAAGCTCTAAATCATGTTGAAATACAGAAATAAACACTTTTACAAAAACAAGCTCCAAATCATGTTGAAATACAGAAATAAACACTTTTTCCTAAACAAGCTCTAAATCATGTTTGATGTACTCTGTAAGTAATTTTTTTCTAGTACTGTTAGAACTGGATGATAGGAACACTGTGGACAGTTTTCAGCAAGTTGCAATATTGGAATACAGAAACAAACACTTTTCCAAAAACAAGCTCCAAATCATGTTGAAATACAGAAATAAACACTTTTCCAAAAACAAGCTCCAAATCATGTTGAAATACAGAAATAAACACTTTTCCAAAAACAAGCTCCAAATCATGTTGAAATACAGAAATTAACACTTTTCCAAAAACAAGCTCCAAATCATGTTGAAATACAGAAATAAACACTTTTTCATAAACAAGCTCTAAATCATGTTTGATGCACTCTGTAAGTGATTTTTTTTCCAGTACTGTTAGAACTGGATTATAGGATCACTGTGGACAGTTTTCAGCAAGTAGCAATATTGGAATACAGAAATAAACACTTTTCCAAAAACAAGCTCCAAATCATGTTGAAATACAGAAATAAACACTTTTACAAAAACAAGCTCCAAATCATGTTGAAATACAGAAATAAACACTTTTTCAAAAACAAGCTCTAAATCATGTTGAAATACAGAAATAAACACTTTTTCATAAACAAGCTCTAAATAATGTTTGATGCACTCTGTAAGTGATTTTTTCCCCAGTACTGTTAGAACTGGATGATAGGATCACTGTGGACAGTTTTCAGCAAGAATCAATATTGGAATACAGAAATAAACACTTTTCCAAAAACAAGCTCCAAATCATGTTGAAATACAGAAATAAACACTTTTCCAAAAACAAGCTCCAAATCATGTTGAAATACAGAAATAAACACTTTTTCAAAAACAAGCTCTAAATCACGTTGAAATACAGAAATAAACACTTTTTCCTAAACAAGCTCTAAATCATGTTTGATGTACTCTGTAAGTAATTTTTTTCTAGTACTGTTAGAACTGGATGATAGGAACACTGTGGACAGTTTTCAGCAAGTTGCAATATTGGAATACAGAAACAAACACTTTTCCAAAAACAAGCTCCAAATCATGTTGAAATACAGAAATAAACACTTTTCCAAAAACAAGCTCCAAATCATGTTGAAACACAGAAATAAACACTTTTACAAAAACAAGCTCAAAATCATGTTGAAATACAGAAATAAACACTTTTTCATAAACAAGCTCTAAATCATGTTTGATGCACTCTGTAAGTGATTTTTTTCCCAGTACTGTTAGAACTGGATGATAGGATCACTGTGGACAGTTTTCAGCAAGTAGCAATATTGGAATACAGAAATAAACACTTTTCCAAAAACAAGCTCCAAATCATGTTGAAATACAGAAATAAACACTTTTTCAATAACAAGCTCTAAATCATGTTGAAATACAGAAATAAACACTTTTTCATAAACAAGCTCTAAATCATGTTTGATGCACTTTGTAAGTGATTTTTTTCCAGGACTGTTAGAACTGGATGATAGGATCATTGTGGACAGTTTTCAGCAAGTTGCAATATTGGAATCCAGAAATAAACACTTTTCCAAAAACAAGCTCCAAATCATGTTGAAATAAAGAAATAAACACTTTTTCATAAACAAGCTCTAAATCATGTTTGATGCACTCTGTAAATGATTTTTTTTCCAGTACTGTTAGAACTGGATTATAGGATCACTGTGGACAGTTTTCAGCAAGTAGCAATATTGGAATACAGAAATAAACACTTTTCCAAAAACAAGCTCTAAATCATGTTGAAATACAGAAATAAACACTTTTACAAAAACAAGCTCCAAATCATGTTGAAATACAGAAATAAACACTTTTTCAAAAACAAGCTCTAAATCATGTTGAAATACAGAAATAAACACTTTTTCATAAACAAGCTCTAAATCATGTTTGATGCACTCTGTAAGTGATTTTTTTCCAGTACTGTTAGAACTGGATGATAGGATCACTGTGGACAGTTTTCAGCAAGTTGCAATATTGGAATACAGAAATAAACACTTTTCCAAAAACAAGCTCCAAATCATGTTGAAATAAAGAAATAAACACTTTTTCATAAACAAGCTCTAAATCATGTTTGATGCACTCTGTAAGTGATTTTTTTTCCAGTACTGTTAGAACTGGATTATAGGATCACTGTGGACAGTTTTCAGCAAGTAGCAATATTGGAATACAGAAATAAACACTTTTCCAAAAACAAGCTCTAAATCATGTTGAAATACAGAAATAAACACTTTTACAAAAACAAGCTCCAAATCATGTTGAAATAAAGAAATAAACACTTTTTCATAAACAAGCTCTAAATCATGTTTGATGCACTCTGTAAGTGATTTTTTTTCCAGTACTGTTAGAACTGGATTATAGGATCACTGTGGACAGTTTTCAGCAAGTAGCAATATTGGAATACAGAAATAAACACTTTTCCAAAAACAAGCTCTAAATCATGTTGAAATACAGAAATAAACACTTTTACAAAAACAAGCTCCAAATCATGTTGAAATACAGAAATAAACACTTTTTCAATAACAAGCTCTAAATCATGTTGAAATACAGAAATAAACACTTTTTCATAAACAAGCTCTAAATCATGTTTGATGCACTTTGTAAGTGATTTTTTTCCAGTACTGTTAGAACTGGATGATAGGATCACTGTGGACAGTTTTCAGCAAGTTGCAATATTGGAATACAGAAATAAACACTTTTCCAAAAACAAGCTCCAAATCATGTTGAAATACAGAAATAAACACTTTTTCATAAACAAGCTCTAAATCATGTTTGATGCACTCTGTAAATGATTTTTTTCCCAGTACTGTTAGAACTGGATTATAGGATCACTGTGGACAGTTTTCAGCAAGTAGCAATATTGGAATACAGAAATAAACACTTTTCCAAAAACAAGCTCCAAATCATGTTGAAATACAGAAATAAACACTTTTACAAAAACAAGCTCCAAATCATGTTGAAATACAGAAATAAACACTTTTTCAAAAACAAGCTCTAAATCATGTTGAAATACAGAAATAAACACTTTTTCATAAACAAGCTCTAAATCATGTTTGATGCACTTTGTAAGTGATATTTTTTCCAGTACTGTTAGAACTGGATGATAGGATCACTGTGGACAGTTTTCAGCAAGTTGCAATATTGGAATACAGAAATAAACACTTTTCCAAAAACAAGCTCCAAATCATGTTGAAATACAGAAATAAACACTTTTTCATAAACAAGCTCTAAATCATGTTTGATGCACTCTGTAAATGATTTTTTTCCCAGTACTGTTAGAACTGGATTATAGGATCACTGTGGACAGTTTTCAGCAAGTAGCAATATTGGAATACAGAAATAAACACTTTTCCAAAAACAAGCTCCAAATCATGTTGAAATACAGAAATAAACACTTTTCCAAAAACAAGCTCCAAATCATGTTGAAATACAGAAATAAACACTTTTTCAAAAACAAGCTCTAAATCATGTTGAAATACAGAAATAAACATTTTTTCATAAACAAGCTCTAAATAATGTTTGATGCACTCTGTAAGTGATTTTTTCCCCAGTACTGTTAGAACTGGATGATAGGATCACTGTGGACAGTTTTCAGCAAGTAGCAATATTGGAATACAGAAACAAACACTTTTCCAAAAACAAGCTCCAAATCATGTTGAAATACAGAAATAAACACTTTTACAAAAACAAGCTCCAAATCATGTTGAAATACAGAAATAAACACTTTCAATAACAAGCTCTAAATCAAGTTGAAATACAGAAATAAACACTTTTTCATAAACAAGCTCTAAATCATGTTTGATGCACTTTGTAAGTGATATTTTTTCCAGTACTGTTAGAACTGGATGATAGGATCACTGTGGACAGTTTTCAGCAAGTTGCAATATTGGAATACAGAAATAAACACTTTTCCAAAAACAAGCTCCAAATCATGTTGAAATACAGAAATAAACACTTTTTCATAAACAAGCTCTAAATCATGTTTGATGCACTCTGTAAATGATTTTTTTCCCAGTACTGTTAGAACTGGATTATAGGATCACTGTGGACAGTTTTCAGCAAGTAGCAATATTGGAATACAGAAATAAACACTTTTCCAAAAACAAGCTCCAAATCATGTTGAAATACAGAAATAAACACTTTTCCAAAAACAAGCTCCAAATCATGTTGAAATACAGAAATAAACACTTTTTCAAAAACAAGCTCTAAATCATGTTGAAATACAGAAATAAACATTTTTTCATAAACAAGCTCTAAATAATGTTTGATGCACTCTGTAAGTGATTTTTTCCCCAGTACTGTTAGAACTGGATGATAGGATCACTGTGGACAGTTTTCAGCAAGTAGGAATATTGGAATACAGAAACAAACACTTTTCCAAAAACAAGCTCCAAATCATGTTGAAATACAGAAATAAACACTTTCAATAACAAGCTCTAAATCAAGTTGAAATACAGAAATAAACACTTTTTCATAAACAAGCTCTAAATCATGTTTGATGCACTCTGTAAGTAATTTTTTTTCCAGTACTGTTAGAACTGGAATAGGATCACGGTGGACAGTTTTCAGCAAGTAGCAATATTGGAATACAGAAATAAACACTTTTTCAAAAACAAGCTCTAAATCATGTTGAAATACAGAAATAAACACTTTTTCATAAACAAGCTCTAAATCATGTTTGATGTACTCTGTAAGTAATTTTTTTCTAGTACTGTTAGAACTGGATGATAGGAACACTGTGGACAGTTTTCAGCAAGTTGCAATATTGGAATACAGAAACAAACACTTTTCCAAAAACAAGCTCCAAATCATGTTGAAATACAGAAATAAACACTTTTCCAAAAACAAGCTCCAAATCATGTTGAAACACAGAAATAAACACTTTTACAAAAACAAGCTCCAAATCATGTTGAAATACAGAAATAAACACTTTCAATAACAAGCTCTAAATCAAGTTGAAATACAGAAATAAACACTTTTTCATAAACAAGCTCTAAATCATGTTTGATGCACTCTGTAAGTAATTTTTTTTCCAGTACTGTTAGAACTGGAATAGGATCACGGTGGACAGTTTTCAGCAAGTAGCAATATTGGAATACAGAAATAAACACTTTTTCAAAAACAAGCTCTAAATCATGTTGAAATACAGAAATAAACACTTTTTCATAAACAAGCTCTAAATCATGTTTGATGTACTCTGTAAGTAATTTTTTTCTAGTACTGTTAGAACTGGATGATAGGAACACTGTGGACAGTTTTCAGCAAGTTGCAATATTGGAATACAGAAACAAACACTTTTCCAAAAACAAGCTCCAAATCATGTTGAAATACAGAAATAAACACTTTTCCAAAAACAAGCTCCAAATCATGTTGAAACACAGAAATAAACACTTTTACAAAAACAAGCTCAAAATCATGTTGAAATACAGAAATAAACACTTTTTCATAAACAAGCTCTAAATCATGTTTGATGCACTCTGTAAGTGATTTTTTTCCCAGTACTGTTAGAACTGGATGATAGGATCACTGTGGACAGTTTTCAGCAAGTAGCAATATTGGAATACAGAAATAAACACTTTTCCAAAAACAAGCTCCAAATCATGTTGAAATACAGAAATAAACACTTTTTCAATAACAAGCTCTAAATCATGTTGAAATACAGAAATAAACACTTTTTCATAAACAAGCTCTAAATCATGTTTGATGCACTTTGTAAGTGATTTTTTTCCAGGACTGTTAGAACTGGATGATAGGATCACTGTGGACAGTTTTCAGCAAGTTGCAATATTGGAATCCAGAAATAAACACTTTTCCAAAAACAAGCTCCAAATCATGTTGAAATAAAGAAATAAACACTTTTTCATAAACAAGCTCTAAATCATGTTTGATGCACTCTGTAAATGATTTTTTTTCCAGTACTGTTAGAACTGGATTATAGGATCACTGTGGACAGTTTTCAGCAAGTAGCAATATTGGAATACAGAAATAAACACTTTTCCAAAAACAAGCTCTAAATCATGTTGAAATACAGAAATAAACACTTTTACAAAAACAAGCTCCAAATCATGTTGAAATACAGAAATAAACACTTTTTCAAAAACAAGCTCTAAATCATGTTGAAATACAGAAATAAACACTTTTTCATAAACAAGCTCTAAATCATGTTTGATGCACTCTGTAAGTGATTTTTTTCCAGTACTGTTAGAACTGGATGATAGGATCACTGTGGACAGTTTTCAGCAAGTTGCAATATTGGAATACAGAAATAAACACTTTTCCAAAAACAAGCTCCAAATCATGTTGAAATAAAGAAATAAACACTTTTTCATAAACAAGCTCTAAATCATGTTTGATGCACTCTTTAAGTGATTTTTTTTCCAGTACTGTTAGAACTGGATTATAGGATCACTGTGGACAGTTTTCAGCAAGTAGCAATATTGGAATACAGAAATAAACACTTTTCCAAAAACAAGCTCTAAATCATGTTGAAATACAGAAATAAACACTTTTACAAAAACAAGCTCCAAATCATGTTGAAATAAAGAAATAAACACTTTTTCATAAACAAGCTCTAAATCATGTTTGATGCACTCTGTAAGTGATTTTTTTTCCAGTACTGTTAGAACTGGATTATAGGATCACTGTGGACAGTTTTCAGCAAGTAGCAATATTGGAATACAGAAATAAACACTTTTCCAAAAACAAGCTCTAAATCATGTTGAAATACAGAAATAAACACTTTTACAAAAACAAGCTCCAAATCATGTTGAAATACAGAAATAAACACTTTTTCAATAACAAGCTCTAAATCATGTTGAAATACAGAAATAAACACTTTTTCATAAACAAGCTCTAAATCATGTTTGATGCACTTTGTAAGTGATTTTTTTCCAGGACTGTTAGAACTGGATGATAGGATCACTGTGGACAGTTTTCAGCAAGTTGCAATATTGGAATACAGAAATAAACACTTTTCCAAAAACAAGCTCCAAATCATGTTGAAATACAGAAATAAACACTTTTTCATAAACAAGCTCTAAATCATGTTTGATGCACTCTGTAAATGATTTTTTTCCCAGTACTGTTAGAACTGGATTATAGGATGACTGTGGACAGTTTTCAGCAAGTAGCAATATTGGAATACAGAAATAAACACTTTTCCAAAAACAAGCTCCAAATCATGTTGAAATACAGAAATAAACACTTTTACAAAAACAAGCTCCAAATCATGTTGAAATACAGAAATAAACACTTTTTCAAAAACAAGCTCTAAATCATGTTGAAATACAGAAATAAACACTTTTTCATAAACAAGCTCTAAATCATGTTTGATGCACTTTGTAAGTGATATTTTTTCCAGTACTGTTAGAACTGGATGATAGGATCACTGTGGACAGTTTTCAGCAAGTTGCAATATTGGAATACAGAAATAAACACTTTTCCAAAAACAAGCTCCAAATCATGTTGAAATACAGAAATAAACACTTTTTCATAAACAAGCTCTAAATCATGTTTGATGCACTCTGTAAATGATTTTTTTCCCAGTACTGTTAGAACTGGATTATAGGATCACTGTGGACAGTTTTCAGCAAGTAGCAATATTGGAATACAGAAATAAACACTTTTCCAAAAACAAGCTCCAAATCATGTTGAAATTCAGAAATAAACACTTTTCCAAAAACAAGCTCCAAATCATGTTGAAATACAGAAATAAACACTTTTTCAAAAACAAGCTCTAAATCATGTTGAAATACAGAAATAAACATTTTTTCATAAACAAGCTCTAAATAATGTTTGATGCACTCTGTAAGTGATTTTTTCCCCAGTACTGTTAGAACTGGATGATAGGATCACTGTGGACAGTTTTCAGCAAGTAGCAATATTGGAATACAGAAACAAACACTTTTCCAAAAACAAGCTCCAAATCATGTTGAAATACAGAAATAAACACTTTTACAAAAACAAGCTCCAAATCATGTTGAAATACAGAAATAAACACTTTCAATAACAAGCTCTAAATCAAGTTGAAATACAGAAATAAACACTTTTTCATAAACAAGCTCTAAATCATGTTTGATGCACTTTGTAAGTGATATTTTTTCCAGTACTGTTAGAACTGGATGATAGGATCACTGTGGACAGTTTTCAGCAAGTTGCAATATTGGAATACAGAAATAAACACTTTTCCAAAAACAAGCTCCAAATCATGTTGAAATACAGAAATAAACACTTTTTCATAAACAAGCTCTAAATCATGTTTGATGCACTCTGTAAATGATTTTTTTCCCAGTACTGTTAGAACTGGATTATAGGATCACTGTGGACAGTTTTCAGCAAGTAGCAATATTGGAATACAGAAATAAACACTTTTCCAAAAACAAGCTCCAAATCATGTTGAAATACAGAAATAAACACTTTTCCAAAAACAAGCTCCAAATCATGTTGAAATACAGAAATAAACACTTTTTCAAAAACAAGCTCTAAATCATGTTGAAATACAGAAATAAACATTTTTTCATAAACAAGCTCTAAATAATGTTTGATGCACTCTGTAAGTGATTTTTTCCCCAGTACTGTTAGAACTGGATGATAGGATCACTGTGGACAGTTTTCAGCAAGTAGGAATATTGGAATACAGAAACAAACACTTTTCCAAAAACAAGCTCCAAATCATGTTGAAATACAGAAATAAACACTTTTACAAAAACAAGCTCCAAATCATGTTGAAATACAGAAATAAACACTTTCAATAACAAGCTCTAAATCAAGTTGAAATACAGGAATAAACACTTTTTCATAAACAAGCTCTAAATCATGTTTGATGCACTCTGTAAGTAATTTTTTTTCCAGTACTGTTAGAACTGGAATAGGATCACGGTGGACAGTTTTCAGCAAGTAGCAATATTGGAATACAGAAATAAACACTTTTTCAAAAACAAGCTCTAAATCATGTTGAAATACAGAAATAAACACTTTTTCCTAAACAAGCTCTAAATCATGTTTGATGTACTCTGTAAGTAATTTTTTTCTAGTACTGTTAGAACTGGATGATAGGAACACTGTGGACAGTTTTCAGCAAGTTGCAATATTGGAATACAGAAATAAACACTTTTCCAAAAACAAGCTCCAAATCATGTTGAAATACAGAAATAAACACTTTTACAAAAACAAGCTCCAAATCATGTTGAAATACAGAATTAAACACTTTTCCAAAAACAAGCTCCAAATCATGTTGAAATACAGAAATAAACACTTTTTCATAAACAAGCTCTAAATCATGTTTGATGCACTCTGTAAGTGATTTTTTTTCCAGTACTGTTAGAACTGGATTATAGGATCACTGTGGACAGTTTTCAGCAAGTAGCAATATTGGAATACAGAAATAAACACTTTTCCAAAAACAAGCTCCAAATCATGTTGAAATACAGAAATGAACACTTTTCCAAAAACAAGCTCCAAATCATGTTGAAATACAGAAATAAACACTTTTCCAAAAACAAGCTCCAAATCATGTTGAAATACAGAAATGAACACTTTTCCAAAAACAAGCTCCAAATCATGTTGAAATACAGAAATAAACACTTTTTCATAAACAAGCTCTAAATCATGTTTGATGCACTCTGTAAGTGATTTTTTTTCCAGTACTGTTAGAACTGGATTATAGGATCACTGTGGACAGTTTTCAGCAAGTAGCAATATTGGAATACAGAAATAAACACTTTTCCAAAAACAAGCTCCAAATCATGTTGAAATACAGAAATAAACACTTTTACAAAAACAAGCTCCAAATCATGTTGAAATACAGAAATAAACACTTTTTCAAAAACAAGCTCTAAATCATGTTGAAATACAGAAATAAACACTTTTTCATAAACAAGCTCTAAATAATGTTTGATGCACTCTGTAAGTGATTTTTTCCCCAGTACTGTTAGAACTGGATGATAGGATCACTGTGGACAGTTTTCAGCAAGAATCAATATTGGAATACAGAAATAAACACTTTTCCAAAAACAAGCTCCAAATCATGTTGAAATACAGAAATAAACACTTTTCCAAAAACAAGCTCCAAATCATGTTGAAATACAGAAATAAACACTTTTTCAAAAACAAGCTCTAAATCATGTTGAAATACAGAAATAAACACTTTTTCCTAAACAAGCTCTAAATCATGTTTGATGTCCTCTGTAAGTAATTTTTTTCTAGTACTGTTAGAACTGGATGATAGGAACACTGTGGACAGTTTTCAGCAAGTTGCAATATTGGAATACAGAAACAAACACTTTTCCAAAAACAAGCTCCAAATCATGTTGAAATACAGAAAGAAACACTTTTCCAAAAACAAGCTCCAAATCATGTTGAAACACAGAAATAAACACTTTTACAAAAACAAGCTCAAAATCATGTTGAAATACAGAAATAAACACTTTTTCATAAACAAGCTCTAAATCATGTTTGATGCACTCTGTAAGTGATTTTTTTCCCAGTACTGTTAGAACTGGATGATAGGATCACTGTGGACAGTTTTCAGCAAGTAGCAATATTGGAATACAGAAATAAACACTTTTCCAAAAACAAGCTCCAAATCATGTTGAAATACAGAAATAAACACTTTTTCAATAACAAGCTCTAAATCATGTTGAAATACAGAAATAAACACTTTTTCATAAACAAGCTCTAAATCATGTTTGATGCACTTTGTAAGTGATTTTTTTCCAGGACTGTTAGAACTGGATGATAGGATCACTGTGGACAGTTTTCAGCAAGTTGCAATATTGGAATCCAGAAATAAACACTTTTCCAAAAACAAGCTCCAAATCATGTTGAAATAAAGAAATAAACACTTTTTCATAAACAAGCTCCAAATCATGTTGAAATACAGAAATAAACACTTTTTCAAAAACAAGCTCTAAATCATGTTGAAATACAGAAATAAACACTTTTTCATAAACAAGCTCTAAATCATGTTTGATGCACTCTGTAAGTGATTTTTTTCCAGTACTGTTAGAACTGGATGATAGGATCACTGTGGACAGTTTTCAGCAAGTTGCAATATTGGAATACAGAAATAAACACTTTTCCAAAAACAAGCTCCAAATCATGTTGAAATAAAGAAATAAACACTTTTTCATAAACAAGCTCTAAATCATGTTTGATGCACTCTGTAAGTGATTTTTTTTCCAGTACTGTTAGAACTGGATTATAGGATCACTGTGGACAGTTTTCAGCAAGTAGCAATATTGGAATACAGAAATAAACACTTTTCCAAAAACAAGCTCTAAATCATGTTGAAATACAGAAATAAACACTTTTACAAAAACAAGCTCCAAATCATGTTGAAATAAAGAAATAAACACTTGTTCATAAACAAGCTCTAAATCATGTTTGATGCACTCTGTAAGTGATTTTTTTTCCAGTACTGTTAGAACTGGATTATAGGATCACTGTGGACAGTTTTCAGCAAGTAGCAATATTGGAATACAGAAATAAACACTTTTCCAAAAACAAGCTCTAAATCACGTTGAAATACAGAAATAAACACTTTTACAAAAACAAGCTCCAAATCATGTTGAAATACAGAAATAAACACTTTTTCAATAACAAGCTCTAAATCATGTTGAAATACAGAAATAAACACTTTTTCATAAACAAGCTCTAAATCATGTTTGATGCACTTTGTAAGTGATTTTTTTCCAGGACTGTTAGAACTGGATGATAGGATCACTGTGGACAGTTTTCAGCAAGTTGCAATATTGGAATACAGAAATAAACACTTTTCCAAAAACAAGCTCCAAATCATGTTGAAATACAGAAATAAACACTTTTTCAAAAACAAGCTCTAAATCATGTTGAAATACAGAAATAAACACTTTTTCATAAACAAGCTCTAAATCATGTTTGATGCACTCTGTAAGTGATTTTTTTCCAGTACTGTTAGAACTGGATGATAGGATCACTGTGGACAGTTTTCAGCAAGTTGCAATATTGGAATACAGAAATAAACACTTTTCCAAAAACAAGCTCCAAATCATGTTGAAATAAAGAAATAAACACTTTTTCATAAACAAGCTCTAAATCATGTTTGATGCACTCTGTAAGTGATTTTTTTTCCAGTACTGTTAGAACTGGATTATAGGATCACTGTGGACAGTTTTCAGCAAGTAGCAATATTGGAATACAGAAATAAACACTTTTCCAAAAACAAGCTCTAAATCATGTTGAAATACAGAAATAAACACTTTTACAAAAACAAGCTCCAAATCATGTTGAAATAAAGAAATAAACACTTTTTCATAAACAAGCTCTAAATCATGTTTGATGCACTCTGTAAGTGATTTTTTTTCCAGTACTGTTAGAACTGGATTATAGGATCACTGTGGACAGTTTTTAGCAAGTAGCAATATTGGAATACAGAAATAAACACTTTTCCAAAAACAAGCTCTAAATCATGTTGAAATACAGAAATAAACACTTTTACAAAAACAAGCTCCAAATCATGTTGAAATACAGAAATAAACACTTTTTCAATAACAAGCTCTAAATCATGTTGAAATACAGAAATAAACACTTTTTCATAAACAAGCTCTAAATCATGTTTGATGCACTTTGTAAGTGATTTTTTTCCAGGACTGTTAGAACTGGATGATAGGATCACTGTGGACAGTTTTCAGCAAGTTGCAATATTGGAATACAGAAATAAACACTTTTCCAAAAACAAGCTCCAAATCATGTTGAAATACAGAAATAAACACTTTTTCATAAACAAGCTCTAAATCATGTTTGATGCACTCTGTAAATGATTTTTTTCCCAGTACTGTTAGAACTGGATTATAGGATCACTGTGGACAGTTTTCAGCAAGTAGCAATATTGGAATACAGAAATAAACACTTTTCCAAAAACAAGCTCCAAATCATGTTGAAATACAGAAATAAACACTTTTACAAAAACAAGCTCCAAATCATGTTGAAATACAGAAATAAACACTTTTTCAAAAACAAGCTCTAAATCATGTTGAAATACAGAAATAAACACTTTTTCATAAACAAGCTCTAAATCATGTTTGATGCACTTTGTAAGTGATATTTTTTCCAGTACTGTTAGAACTGGATGATAGGATCACTGTGGACAGTTTTCAGCAAGTAGCAATATTGGAATACAGAAATAAACACTTTTCCAAAAACAAGCTCCAAATCATGTTGAAATACAGAAATAAACACTTTTTCATAAACAAGCTCTAAATCATGTTGAAATACAGAAATAAACACTTTTTCATAAACAAGCTCTAAATCATGTTTGATGCACTCTGTAAGTGATTTTTTCCCCAGTACTGTTAGAACTGGATGATAGGATCACTGTGGACAGTTTTCAGCAAGTAGCAATATTGGAATACAGAAATAAACACTTTTCCAAAAACAAGCTCCAAATCATGTTGAAATACAGAAATAAACACTTTTACAAAAACAAGCTCAAAATCATGTTGAAATACAGAAATAAACACTTTTCCTAAACAAGCTCTAAATCATGTTTGATGCACTCTGTAAGTAATTTTTCTTCTAGTCCTGTTAGAACTGGATGATAGGAACACTGTGGACAGTTTTCAGCAAGTTGCAATATTGGAATACAGAAATAAACACTTTTCCAAAAACAAGCTCCAAATCATGTTGAAATACAGAAATAAACACTTTTCCAAAAACAAGCTCCAAATCATGTTGAAATACAGAAATAAACACTTTTCCAAAAACAAGCTCCAAATCATGTTGAAATACAGAAATAAACACTTTTTCATAAACAAGCTCTAAATAATGTTTGATGCACTCTGTAAGTGATTTTTTTCCCAGTACTGTTAGAACTGGATGATAGGATCACTGTGGACAGTTTTCAGCAAGTAGCAATATTGGAATACAGAAATAAACACTTTTCCAAAAACAAGCTCCAAATCATGTTGAAATACAGAAATAAACACTTTTCCAAAAACAAGCTCCAAATCATGTTGAAATACAGAAATAAACACTTTTTCAAAAACAAGCTCTAAATCATGTTGAAATACAGAAATAAACACTTTTTCATAAACAAGCTCTAAATCATGTTTGATGCACTCTGTAAGTGATTTTTTTCCAGTACTGTTAGAACTGGATGATAGGATCACTGTGGACAGTTTTCAGCAAGTAGCAATATTGGAATACAGAAATAAACACTTTTCCAAAAACAAGCTCCAAATCATGTTGAAATACAGAAATAAACACTTTTCCAAAAACAAGCTCCAAATCATGTTGAAATACAGAAATAAACACTTTTTCATAAACAAGCTCTAAATAATGTTTGATGCACTCTGTAAGTGATTTTTTTCCCAGTACTGTTAGAACTGGATGATAGGATCACTGTGGACAGTTTTCAGCAAGTAGCAATATTGGAATACAGAAATAAACACTTTTCCAAAAACAAGCTCTAAATCATGTTAAAACGAAATAAACACTTTTCAAAACAAGCTCAAATCATGTTGAAATACAGAAATAAACACTTTTTCCATAAACAAGCTCTAAATCATGTTTGATGCACTCTGTAAGTGAATTTTTTTCCAGTACTGTTAGAACTGGATGATAGGAACACTGTGGACAGTTTTCAGCAAGTTGCAATATTGGAATACAGAAATAAACACTTTTCCAAAAACAAGCTCCAAATCATGTTGAAATACAGAAATAAACACTTTTACAAAAACAAGCTCCAAATCATGTTGAAATACAGAAATAAACACTTTTCCAAAAACAAGCTCCAAATCATGTTGAAATACAGAAATAAACACTTTTTCATAAACAAGCTCTAAATCATGTTTGATGCACTCTGTAAGTGATTTTTTTTCCAGTACTGTTAGAACTGGATGATAGGAACACTGTGGACAGTTTTCAGCAAGTTGCAATATTGGAATACAGAAATAAACACTTTTCCAAAAACAAGCTCCAAATCATGTTGAAATACAGAAATAAACACTTTTCAAAAACAAGCTCCAAATCATGTTGAAATACAGAAATAAACACTTTTTCAATAACAAGCTCTAAATCATGTTGAAATACAAAAATAAACACTTTTTCATAAACAAGCTCTAAATCATGTTTGATGCACTCTGTAAGTGATTTTTTTCCAGTACTGTTAGAACTGGATGATAGGATCACTGTGGACAGTTTTCAGCAAGTTGCAATATTGGAATACAGAAATAAACACTTTTCCAAAAACAAGCTCCAAATCATGTTGAAATACAGAAATAAACACTTTTTCATAAACAAGCTCTAAATCATGTTTGATGCACTCTGTAAGTGATTTTTTTCCAGTACTGTTAGAACTGGATGATAGGATCACTGTGGACAGTTTTCAGCAAGTTGCAATATTGGAATACAGAAATAAACACTTTTCCAAAAACAAGCTCTAAATCATGTTGAAATACAGAAATAAACACTTTTACAAAAACAAGCTCCAAATCATGTTGAAATACAAAAATAAACACTTTTTCATAAACAAGCTCTAAATCATGTTTGATGCACTCTGTAAGTGATTTTTTTCCAGTACTGTTAGAACTGGATGATAGGATCACTGTGGACAGTTTTCAGCAAGTTGCAATATTGGAATACAGAAATAAACACTTTTCCAAAAACAAGCTCCAAATCATGTTGAAAACAGAAATAAACACTTTTCAAAACAAGCTCAAATCATGTTGAAATACAGAAATAAACACTTTTTCATAAACAAGCTCTAAATCATGTTTGATGCACTCTGTAAGTGATTTTTTTTCCAGTACTGTTAGAACTGGATGATAGGATCACTGTGGACAGTTTTCAGCAAGTAGCAATATTGGAATACAGAAATAAACACTTTTCCAAAAACAAGCTCTAAATCATGTTGAAATACAGAAATAAACACTTTTACAAAAACAAGCTCCAAATCATGTTGAAATACAGAAATAAACACTTTTTCATAAACAAGCTCTAAATCATGTTTGATGCACTCTGTAAGTGATTTTTTTTCAGTACTGTTAGAATTGGATGATAGGATCACTGTGGACAGTTTTCAGCAAGTTGCAATATTGGAATACAGAAATAAACACTTTTCCAAAAACAAGCTCTAAATCATGTTGAAATACAGAAATAAACACTTTTCAAAAACAAGCTCCAAATCATGTTGAAATACAGAAATAAACACTTTTTCATAAACAAGCTCTAAATCATGTTTGATGCACTCTGTAAGTTCATTTTATTTCAGTACTGTTTAATCAGGATGATAGTAACACTGTGGACGGTTTTCAGCAAGTTGCAACATTGGAATACAGAAATAAACACTTTTCCAAAAACAAGCTCTAAATCATGTTGAAAAACAGAAATAAGCACTTTTCAAAAACAAGCTCCAAATCATGTTGAAATACAGAAATAAACACTTTTCCATAAACAAGCTCTAAATCATGTTTGATGCACTCTGTAAGTTAATTTTATTTCAGTACTGTTTAATCAGGATGATAGTAACACTGTGGACGGTTTTCAGCAAGTTGCAACATTGGAATACAGAAATAAACACTTTTCCAAAAACAAGCTCTAAATCATGTTGAAAAACAGAAATAAACACTTTTCAAAAACAAGCTCCAAATCATGTTGAAATACAGAAATAAACACTTTTCCATAAACAAGCTCTAAATCATGTTTGATGCACTCTGTAAGTTAATTTTATTTCAGTACTGTTTAATCAGGATGATAGTAACACTGTGGACGGTTTTCAGCAAGTTGCAACATTGGAATACAGAAATAAACACTTTTCCAAAAACAAGCTCTAAATCATGTTGAAATACAGAAAAAACACTTTTCAAAAACAAGCTCCAAATCATGTTGAAATACAGAAATAAGCACTTTTCAAATACAAGCTCCAAATCATGTTGAAATACAGAAATAAACACTTTTCCATAAACAAGCTCTAAATCATGTTTGATGCACTCTGTAAGTTAATTTTATTTCAGTACTGTTTAATCAGGATGATAGTAACACTGTGGACGGTTTTCAGCAAGTTGCAACATTGGAATACAGAAATAAACACTTTTCCAAAAACAAGCTCTAAATCATGTTGAAATACAGAAAAAACACTTTTCAAAAACAAGCTCCAAATCATGTTGAAATACAGAAATAAGCACTTTTCAAATACAAGCTCCAAATCATGTTGAAATACAGAAATAAACACTTTTCCATAAACAAGCTCTAAATCATGTTTGATGCACTCTGTAAGTTAATTTTATTTCAGTACTGTTTAATCAGGATGATAGTAACACTGTGGACGGTTTTCAGCAAGTTGCAACATTGGAATACAGAAATAAACACTTTTCCAAAAACAAGCTCTAAATCATGTTGAAATACAGAAATAAGCACTTTTCAAATACAAGCTCCAAATCATGTTGAAATACAGAAATAAACACTTTTCCATAAACAAGCTCTAAATCATGTTTGATGCACTCTGTAAGTTAATTTTATTTCAGTACTGTTTAATCAGGATGATAGTAACACTGTGGACGGTTTTCAGCAAGTTGCAACATTGGAATACAGAAATAAACACTTTTCCAAAAACAAGCTCTAAATCATGTTGAAATACAGAAATAAGCACTTTTCAAATACAAGCTCCAAATCATGTTGAAATACAGAAATAAACACTTTTCCATAAACAAGCTCTAAATCATGTTTGATGCACTCTGTAAGTTAATTTTATTTCAGTACTGTTTAATCAGGATGATAGTAACACTGTGGACGGTTTTCAGCAAGTTGCAACATTGGAATACAGAAATAAACACTTTTCCAAAAACAAGCTCTAAATCATGTTGAAAAACA
>NW_026600641.1:125000-162198 GCF_029448725.1 Salvelinus fontinalis | reverse complement strand
TTACACAACAAATAAACACACCCAACACTTTGGCACTGACAATCGCAATAGGCTGGGCACATAAGAGATACAAACATAAATTGACACCCACCACCATCATTAGAGTCGAAACCATCTTGAAACTCCCTCAGGCCTCTTCCTCTCCCCAACAAACAACTATACAGACCAACACAATACGAGACCAACCACATACACCTCCAGTAATAGAACACACCCCACTACAAGTTTCCCCACCAACAACACTACATTCAATTCCAAACCCAGTGCCCCCTCTCTCCTCAGCAGAGGAATTTCCACCCTTATTAAAACCTCGCCCCCTGCCAAAAAGACACCCATCATACCTACGGACACTATCACTGGGAAAACAACCGACCCTGAGTGAAACCTATAACCTTCGCATACAGACTCCTTTCAAAACACATCTTCACTCCCTACCCTCAACATCCACTCTCACTGATTCTTCCCTTTTCAATCAAAAAGGAGAGGCAAGAATAGCAACCCCCACAACTGGAAAGGAGAAATGGAAAAGTCCAATGGGCCCCCCTACTCCCAAAGCAGCCACTCCTATCATAGCCCAGGTTCACCACACAGTCAACAGTCAACCAGAAACATGTACACCTACAGCTACACCCATTAAACAAAACACTAACTGCAAAAGAGCACAGGGTAATGTAGCAATATTACTAAGAGACATAATCACATCTGCTCCTCTTTCACCCATAGGAGGCGCCAGGAAAGGGGTACCGACAAGGACAGGGCAACTCAAGGGGCATATGACGATGACTAAAGGGCAAGACAATGGGCAACACCCCAAAGCTCCCAAACCTGAACCCCCACAAAAAACAAATATCGCTGTGCCTCTGCCTGTCCAGGGCCCCTGTATAACTGGCGCCTCAAAATACCCAGCATCATCCCCCCCACCACAACCCCATCTTCAACCCCAACCACAGCCTAAACCCACACAATTTTCCCCCCCCAAAAACCCTTCTATCACAAGGCTAGGCCGAATTACAAGGTGGCAGATTGGAACATTGAGGGACACACACCAACACTCATCATAGGAGACTCAAACCTCAACCGGATCCCACCATTCTATAACCCTAACCCTAACCCTAACCCTAACCCTAACCCTAACCCTAACCCTAACCCTAACCACTCATAGACCACATCCAATCACCCACCTCTCCTAACCTTAACCTCAATTCCACTCCTAACCTTAACCTCTCCCCAAACCCCAAGCCTAACCTTAACCTCTCCCCAAACCCCACACCCAACCTTAACCTCTCCCCAAACCCCAAGCCTAACCTTAACCTCTCCCCAAACCCCAAGCCTAACCTTAACCTCTCCCCAAACCCCACGCCTCACCTTAACCTCTCCCCAAACCCCAAGCCTAACCTTAACCTCTCCCCAAACCCCACACCTAACCTTAACCTCTCCCCAAACCCCACGCCTAACCTTAACCTCTCCCCAAACCCCACGCCTAACCTTAACCTCTCCCCAAACCCCACGCCTAACCTTAACCTCTCCCCAAACCCCACGCCTAACCTTAACCTCTCCCCAAACCCCACGCCTAACCTTAACCTCTTCCCAAACCCCACGCCTAACCTTAACCTCTCCCCAAACCCCACGCCTAACCTTAACCTCTCCCCAAACCCCACGCCTAACCTTAACCTCTCCCCCAACCCCACGCCTAACCTTAATGTTTACCATCACCCTAATCAGGGTTCTCATCCCAACTTAATCCCTACCTCCCTCCTTCACCCTAATCCTGACTCCCCTATGGAGAGTGATCTGCACCAATCACTAAACCGCAACACTTCCTCTGTCCCTTCTCCTTTGTCATCAATACTCAATCAACAGACAATTATCATCCCCCTAGTAACCACATTTTCACATAGAATCAGATCCCTACATCAATCAATCAAACACAACTTCTCTACAGTTCAGCACACTTACATACCACTCAAACCATACAGAATAATTTCAGCATTCAGAAAGAACAACAATTTAAAGGACCTCCTCACCAAAGCAAGATTCAGTAGTAAGCCACCACAAGACCCCAAATCTCACAATTTCCATTTTCGACAGATAAAGTTCATTACAAACATACACAGCCATACATCAGCACCAGTACAAGAATCCTATTCATTGAACACCCATAACGCCATTTATATCATTACATGCACACTCTGCAATAAACAATACATCGGAGAAACCAAACACACCATAGAAACCAGACTCAAACAACCCCTGTATAACATTAAAAGGGCACACCTACAAACGGCACTCATAACCCACTTCCAGGAGCACCCCATCGCCCACCTTACCATATCAGGGTTACAGTCACATATAGGCTGGACCTGTGGGCAGCGAAAGAGGTTAGAACGGGAGTGGATCCAGCACCTACAGACAATAACGCCAAATGGCCTGAACGAGAGGTTTTAGAAAATGGGTTTTAACAGACAGGAAAATCGATGGAGAAGAACATGGTTTTATTTATATTTTATCTATGTATTTATGTTTGGTTCAGTTTTAGTTTGGCATTTCCTTTTCTTAGGTTTTTCCTTTCTTTTAACAGAATAAAACAATAAAACCAACTAAATGCACAATATTGCTTTTATGTTCATATTTAACAACATTATGGTTGAATGAATCCTTCACCACATCGGCTCCTGCACTGTCACCCAGAAAAAGAGGCATTGTAGAACTTACTTCAGTTTTATTTATGATCTTAGGAGGACACCTACTGGCCTTTTTAAGTACTACACCTAAGATAACAGATCATCAGTAGAGGGATAAACAGGAGATAGGCCTGTGCACCGTAAAACAAACTAGCTGAAACGAAACACAATTATATTCAAAACCTAACCCTAGCCCGTGCCATCCCTGGGTTGTCCCTCTTCAAGTATAGTACTGCTTTCAGGTGCTGGTCTCTGCTCCTCGTGTGGCGTGTTGCTCCTCCGCTGTCCACGGGTCATCCACGTCCGGACCCACCGGGAGAACAACAGCGCCTGGGAATTACAGCAATATACAACATTGATTCACTCTTCTTTTCCCCAACACTGTTATTTTTTTATTTTCTTTGATTTGTCTCATTGTGCTAGAGGGATTGCATTGGACCCATATACAGAACCACACACAGCAACTAAGAAATAAAAAAGTATAGGACAATAGAAAATGTAATAGAACTGAACAGAATAACAATATAGGGACAGAATAGGGAGGGAAAGTTAGGGAAGTAAAGGATCAGAGAGGGAAATACTGGGACAGATGAGGGACTATCATGACAAAGGATATTTAATGGATAGAAGGTATGACTTGGGATATTGTTAGGCTAATTTATAACACAGCCTGGAAACTGAAAACCACACAGTAGAAAGAGGAGCTTAATATATAAGCCCTTGCAATGCCATCATTTTCCCGCCTTTGAGTATCCCCAGCTGGCAAATTTAACCAATAGGGTAACAGAAAGATAGAAACGCCCAATTTGGGCGCGGTGGTTGGGTCTCTCCCTCCTAATTGCGCCCATTTTAAAAGGTACGGGGTTCTCAGTCGAGGAAAAGATCCCTCTGATGAAGCAGGAGACTCTGCGAAACGTTAGGGTTTTACAAACAGGACTTCACAGTGGATTTTAACATTGCTTGGCTTTTAACTACCTTTTTGATTTTAAACAATATAATTAAAAGTTACGTTTTAGAGTTAAGATGTGGAGGGGTAAGGGGGAGCTCATTGACTAAAGTGCACAGACACTTGGGGAAGAAACCGGAATTTTAACCTGTGGAATAAGATCTTTTTACAGGATTGGACTCAAAGAACAACGGATTACTGCCCCAGCCCTGGAACGTTAAGAAACAATTTTTAACCTCATCTCTTCCTCCATGTCGCAATAACCCAGCCTACAAAGAACACGGCGAAAGAACAACGGATCACAGCCCCAGCCCTGGAACTTGGAAACGCAAAGAAACAATCGGCAACCTCATTTTCACCTCCATATTTCAAGAACTCGGCCGACAAAATATCAGGAGGGTAAGGACTGGTCCTGAGCAGCACAAAAAGTATCGTGCTGTTCAGGCCTTCACATCTTTTATTCTAAATGTAGTATTGCCTTGCTTTTTTTATTTACACTGTCCGGTCCTCCTCGACTGAGAACAACCTGGTTGTATTATACTAACTAGGAAGCGTAGTATTTAGGTATTTTAGCATCAGGTTTTGGTAACAATGCAGGCATTAATGAATTTGAAGACCAAGTCACATGATAGGATAGCACAACCCCAAACCCAACCTTACGCATACAGACAGCCTGGCCTATACGAGCCCCCAGATGAAGAGACAAGGCAGACTGCAAAACTGTACTTTAAATTAATACAGGCAACCCACCACATGGAGGTGGTGGAGAAGGCACTTGAAAACCATGCATTCCCTGCTGGTATGATGAGACAGGTGCATCGTGTCACCAACTTCATTAAACCATCTTCACCCACAGACTACACCACAACAAAATTATCAGAGAACACACACCAGTGGATGCAAAACAACATGGACATACTACTGACACATTACCAATTAATCACCTACACCATTACACAACAAATAAACACACCCAACACTTTGGCACTGACAATCGCAATAGGCTGGGCACATAAGAGATACAAACATAAATTGACACCCACCACCATCATTAGAGTCGAAACCATCTTGAAACTCCCTCAGGCCTCTTCCTCTCCCCAACAAACAACTATACAGACCAACACAATACGAGACCAACCACATACACCTCCAGTAATAGAACACACCCCACTACAAGTTTCCCCACCAACAACACTACATTCAATTCCAAACCCAGTGCCCCCTCTCTCCTCAGCAGAGGAATTTCCACCCTTATTAAAACCTCGCCCCCTGCCAAAAAGACACCCATCATACCTACGGACACTATCACTGGGAAAACAACCGACCCTGAGTGAAACCTATAACCTTCGCATACAGACTCCTTTCAAAACACATCTTCACTCCCTACCCTCAACATCCACTCTCACTGATTCTTCCCTTTTCAATCAAAAAGGAGAGGCAAGAATAGCAACCCCCACAACTGGAAAGGAGAAATGGAAAAGTCCAATGGGCCCCCCTACTCCCAAAGCAGCCACTCCTATCATAGCCCAGGTTCACCACACAGTCAACAGTCAACCAGAAACATGTACACCTACAGCTACACCCATTAAACAAAACACTAACTGCAAAAGAGCACAGGGTAATGTAGCAATATTACTAAGAGACATAATCACATCTGCTCCTCTTTCACCCATAGGAGGCGCCAGGAAAGGGGTACCGACAAGGACAGGGCAACTCAAGGGGCATATGACGATGACTAAAGGGCAAGACAATGGGCAACACCCCAAAGCTCCCAAACCTGAACCCCCACAAAAAACAAATATCGCTGTGCCTCTGCCTGTCCAGGGCCCCTGTATAACTGGCGCCTCAAAATACCCAGCATCATCCCCCCCACCACAACCCCATCTTCAACCCCAACCACAGCCTAAACCCACACAATTCCCCCCCCAAAAACCCTTCTATCACAAGGCTAGGCCGAATTACAAGGTGGCAGATTGGAACATTGAGGGACACACACCAACACTCATCATAGGAGACTCAAACCTCAACCGGATCCCACCATTCTATAACCCTAACCCTAACCCTAACCCTAACCCTAACCCTAACCCTAACCCTAACCCTAACCCTAACCACTCATAGACCACATCCAATCACCCACCTCTCCTAACCTTAACCTCAATTCCACTCCTAACCTTAACCTCTCCCCAAACCCCAAGCCTAACCTTAACCTCTCCCCAAACCCCACACCCAACCTTAACCTCTCCCCAAACCCCAAGCCTAACCTTAACCTCTCCCCAAACCCCAAGCCTAACCTTAACCTCTCCCCAAACCCCACGCCTCACCTTAACCTCTCCCCAAACCCCAAGCCTAACCTTAACCTCTCCCCAAACCCCACACCTAACCTTAACCTCTCCCCAAACCCCACGCCTAACCTTAACCTCTCCCCAAACCCCACGCCTAACCTTAACCTCTCCCCAAACCCCACGCCTAACCTTAACCTCTCCCCAAACCCCACGCCTAACCTTAACCTCTCCCCAAACCCCACGCCTAACCTTAACCTCTTCCCAAACCCCACGCCTAACCTTAACCTCTCCCCAAACCCCACGCCTAACCTTAACCTCTCCCCAAACCCCACGCCTAACCTTAACCTCTCCCCCAACCCCACGCCTAACCTTAATGTTTACCATCACCCTAATCAGGGTTCTCATCCCAACTTAATCCCTACCTCCCTCCTTCACCCTAATCCTGACTCCCCTATGGAGAGTGATCTGCACCAATCACTAAACCGCAACACTTCCTCTGTCCCTTCTCCTTTGTCATCAATACTCAATCAACAGACAATTATCATCCCCCTAGTAACCACATTTTCACATAGAATCAGATCCCTACATCAATCAATCAAACACAACTTCTCTACAGTTCAGCACACTTACATACCACTCAAACCATACAGAATAATTTCAGCATTCAGAAAGAACAACAATTTAAAGGACCTCCTCACCAAAGCAAGATTCAGTAGTAAGCCACCACAAGACCCCAAATCTCACAATTTCCATTTTCGACAGATAAAGTTCATTACAAACATACACAGCCATACATCAGCACCAGTACAAGAATCCTATTCATTGAACACCCATAACGCCATTTATATCATTACATGCACACTCTGCAATAAACAATACATCGGAGAAACCAAACACACCATAGAAACCAGACTCAAACAACCCCTGTATAACATTAAAAGGGCACACCTACAAACGGCACTCATAACCCACTTCCAGGAGCACCCCATCGCCCACCTTACCATATCAGGGTTACAGTCACATATAGGCTGGACCTGTGGGCAGCGAAAGAGGTTAGAACGGGAGTGGATCCAGCACCTACAGACAATAACGCCAAATGGCCTGAACGAGAGGTTTTAGAAAATGGGTTTTAACAGACAGGAAAATCGATGGAGAAGAACATGGTTTTATTTATATTTTATCTATGTATTTATGTTTGGTTCAGTTTTAGTTTGGCATTTCCTTTTCTTAGGTTTTTCCTTTCTTTTAACAGAATAAAACAATAAAACCAACTAAATGCACAATATTGCTTTTATGTTCATATTTAACAACATTATGGTTGAATGAATCCTTCACCACATCGGCTCCTGCACTGTCACCCAGAAAAAGAGGCATTGTAGAACTTACTTCAGTTTTATTTATGATCTTAGGAGGACACCTACTGGCCTTTTTAAGTACTACACCTAAGATAACAGATCATCAGTAGAGGGATAAACAGGAGATAGGCCTGTGCACCGTAAAACAAACTAGCTGAAACGAAACACAATTATATTCAAAACCTAACCCTAGCCCGTGCCATCCCTGGGTTGTCCCTCTTCAAGTATAGTACTGCTTTCAGGTGCTGGTCTCTGCTCCTCGTGTGGCGTGTTGCTCCTCCGCTGTCCACGGGTCATCCACGTCCGGACCCACCGGGAGAACAACAGCGCCTGGGAATTACAGCAATATACAACATTGATTCACTCTTCTTTTCCCCAACACTGTTATTTTTTTATTTTCTTTGATTTGTCTCATTGTGCTAGAGGGATTGCATTGGACCCATATACAGAACCACACACAGCAACTAAGAAATAAAAAAGTATAGGACAATAGAAAATGTAATAGAACTGAACAGAATAACAATATAGGGACAGAATAGGGAGGGAAAGTTAGGGAAGTAAAGGATCAGAGAGGGAAATACTGGGACAGATGAGGGACTATCATGACAAAGGATATTTAATGGATAGAAGGTATGACTTGGGATATTGTTAGGCTAATTTATAACACAGCCTGGAAACTGAAAACCACACAGTAGAAAGAGGAGCTTAATATATAAGCCCTTGCAATGCCATCATTTTCCCGCCTTTGAGTATCCCCAGCTGGCAAATTTAACCAATAGGGTAACAGAAAGATAGAAACGCCCAATTTGGGCGCGGTGGTTGGGTCTCTCCCTCCTAATTGCGCCCATTTTAAAAGGTACGGGGTTCTCAGTCGAGGAAAAGATCCCTCTGATGAAGCAGGAGACTCTGCGAAACGTTAGGGTTTTACAAACAGGACTTCACAGTGGATTTTAACATTGCTTGGCTTTTAACTACCTTTTTGATTTTAAACAATATAATTAAAAGTTACGTTTTAGAGTTAAGATGTGGAGGGGTAAGGGGGAGCTCATTGACTAAAGTGCACAGACACTTGGGGAAGAAACCGGAATTTTAACCTGTGGAATAAGATCTTTTTACAGGATTGGACTCAAAGAACAACGGATTACTGCCCCAGCCCTGGAACGTTAAGAAACAATTTTTAACCTCATCTCTTCCTCCATGTCGCAATAACCCAGCCTACAAAGAACACGGCGAAAGAACAACGGATCACAGCCCCAGCCCTGGAACTTGGAAACGCAAAGAAACAATCGGCAACCTCATTTTCACCTCCATATTTCAAGAACTCGGCCGACAAAATATCAGGAGGGTAAGGACTGGTCCTGAGCAGCACAAAAAGTATCGTGCTGTTCAGGCCTTCACATCTTTTATTCTAAATGTAGTATTGCCTTGCTTTTTTTATTTACACTGTCCGGTCCTCCTCGACTGAGAACAACCTGGTTGTATTATACTAACTAGGAAGCGTAGTATTTAGGTATTTTAGCATCAGGTTTTGGTAACAATGCAGGCATTAATGAATTTGAAGACCAAGTCACATGATAGGATAGCACAACCCCAAACCCAACCTTACGCATACAGACAGCCTGGCCTATACGAGCCCCCAGATGAAGAGACAAGGCAGACTGCAAAACTGTACTTTAAATTAATACAGGCAACCCACCACATGGAGGTGGTGGAGAAGGCACTTGAAAACCATGCATTCCCTGCTGGTATGATGAGACAGGTGCATCGTGTCACCAACTTCATTAAACCATCTTCACCCACAGACTACACCACAACAAAATTATCAGAGAACACACACCAGTGGATGCAAAACAACATGGACATACTACTGACACATTACCAATTAATCACCTACACCATTACACAACAAATAAACACACCCAACACTTTGGCACTGACAATCGCAATAGGCTGGGCACATAAGAGATACAAACATAAATTGACACCCACCACCATCATTAGAGTCGAAACCATCTTGAAACTCCCTCAGGCCTCTTCCTCTCCCCAACAAACAACTATACAGACCAACACAATACGAGACCAACCACATACACCTCCAGTAATAGAACACACCCCACTACAAGTTTCCCCACCAACAACACTACATTCAATTCCAAACCCAGTGCCCCCTCTCTCCTCAGCAGAGGAATTTCCACCCTTATTAAAACCTCGCCCCCTGCCAAAAAGACACCCATCATACCTACGGACACTATCACTGGGAAAACAACCGACCCTGAGTGAAACCTATAACCTTCGCATACAGACTCCTTTCAAAACACATCTTCACTCCCTACCCTCAACATCCACTCTCACTGATTCTTCCCTTTTCAATCAAAAAGGAGAGGCAAGAATAGCAACCCCCACAACTGGAAAGGAGAAATGGAAAAGTCCAATGGGCCCCCCTACTCCCAAAGCAGCCACTCCTATCATAGCCCAGGTTCACCACACAGTCAACAGTCAACCAGAAACATGTACACCTACAGCTACACCCATTAAACAAAACACTAACTGCAAAAGAGCACAGGGTAATGTAGCAATATTACTAAGAGACATAATCACATCTGCTCCTCTTTCACCCATAGGAGGCGCCAGGAAAGGGGTACCGACAAGGACAGGGCAACTCAAGGGGCATATGACGATGACTAAAGGGCAAGACAATGGGCAACACCCCAAAGCTCCCAAACCTGAACCCCCACAAAAAACAAATATCGCTGTGCCTCTGCCTGTCCAGGGCCCCTGTATAACTGGCGCCTCAAAATACCCAGCATCATCCCCCCCACCACAACCCCATCTTCAACCCCAACCACAGCCTAAACCCACACAATTCCCCCCCCAAAAACCCTTCTATCACAAGGCTAGGCCGAATTACAAGGTGGCAGATTGGAACATTGAGGGACACACACCAACACTCATCATAGGAGACTCAAACCTCAACCGGATCCCACCATTCTATAACCCTAACCCTAACCCTAACCCTAACCCTAACCCTAACCCTAACCCTAACCCTAACCCTAACCCTAACCACTCATAGACCACATCCAATCACCCACCTCTCCTAACCTTAACCTCAATTCCACTCCTAACCTTAACCTCTCCCCAAACCCCAAGCCTAACCTTAACCTCTCCCCAAACCCCACACCCAACCTTAACCTCTCCCCAAACCCCAAGCCTAACCTTAACCTCTCCCCAAACCCCAAGCCTAACCTTAACCTCTCCCCAAACCCCACGCCTCACCTTAACCTCTCCCCAAACCCCAAGCCTAACCTTAACCTCTCCCCAAACCCCACACCTAACCTTAACCTCTCCCCAAACCCCACGCCTAACCTTAACCTCTCCCCAAACCCCACGCCTAACCTTAACCTCTCCCCAAACCCCACGCCTAACCTTAACCTCTCCCCAAACCCCACGCCTAACCTTAACCTCTCCCCAAACCCCACGCCTAACCTTAACCTCTTCCCAAACCCCACGCCTAACCTTAACCTCTCCCCAAACCCCACGCCTAACCTTAACCTCTCCCCAAACCCCACGCCTAACCTTAACCTCTCCCCCAACCCCACGCCTAACCTTAATGTTTACCATCACCCTAATCAGGGTTCTCATCCCAACTTAATCCCTACCTCCCTCCTTCACCCTAATCCTGACTCCCCTATGGAGAGTGATCTGCACCAATCACTAAACCGCAACACTTCCTCTGTCCCTTCTCCTTTGTCATCAATACTCAATCAACAGACAATTATCATCCCCCTAGTAACCACATTTTCACATAGAATCAGATCCCTACATCAATCAATCAAACACAACTTCTCTACAGTTCAGCACACTTACATACCACTCAAACCATACAGAATAATTTCAGCATTCAGAAAGAACAACAATTTAAAGGACCTCCTCACCAAAGCAAGATTCAGTAGTAAGCCACCACAAGACCCCAAATCTCACAATTTCCATTTTCGACAGATAAAGTTCATTACAAACATACACAGCCATACATCAGCACCAGTACAAGAATCCTATTCATTGAACACCCATAACGCCATTTATATCATTACATGCACACTCTGCAATAAACAATACATCGGAGAAACCAAACACACCATAGAAACCAGACTCAAACAACCCCTGTATAACATTAAAAGGGCACACCTACAAACGGCACTCATAACCCACTTCCAGGAGCACCCCATCGCCCACCTTACCATATCAGGGTTACAGTCACATATAGGCTGGACCTGTGGGCAGCGAAAGAGGTTAGAACGGGAGTGGATCCAGCACCTACAGACAATAACGCCAAATGGCCTGAACGAGAGGTTTTAGAAAATGGGTTTTAACAGACAGGAAAATCGATGGAGAAGAACATGGTTTTATTTATATTTTATCTATGTATTTATGTTTGGTTCAGTTTTAGTTTGGCATTTCCTTTTCTTAGGTTTTTCCTTTCTTTTAACAGAATAAAACAATAAAACCAACTAAATGCACAATATTGCTTTTATGTTCATATTTAACAACATTATGGTTGAATGAATCCTTCACCACATCGGCTCCTGCACTGTCACCCAGAAAAAGAGGCATTGTAGAACTTACTTCAGTTTTATTTATGATCTTAGGAGGACACCTACTGGCCTTTTTAAGTACTACACCTAAGATAACAGATCATCAGTAGAGGGATAAACAGGAGATAGGCCTGTGCACCGTAAAACAAACTAGCTGAAACGAAACACAATTATATTCAAAACCTAACCCTAACCCTAACCCTAACCCTAACCCTAACCCTAACCCTAACCCTAACCCTAACCCTAACCCTAACCCTAACCCTAACCCTAACCCTAACCCTAACCCTAACCCTAACCCTAACCCTAACCCTAACCCTAACCCTAACCCTAACCCTAACCCCTAACCCTAACCCTAACCCTAACCCTAACCCTAACCCTAACCCTAACCCTAACCCTAACCCTAACCCTAACCCTAACCCTAACCCTAACCCTAACCCTAACCCTAACCCTAACCCTAACCCTAACCCTAACCCTAACCCTAACCCTAACCCTAACCCTAACCCTAACCCTAACCCTAACCCTAACCCTAACCCCTAACCCTAACCCTAACCCTAACCCTAACCCTAACCCTAACCCTAACCCTAACCCTAACCCTAACCCTAACCCTAACCCTAACCCTAACCCTAACCCTAACCCTAACCCTAACCCTAACCCTAACCCTAACCCTAACCCTAACCCTAACCCTAACCCTAACCCTAACCCTAACCCTAACCCTAACCCTAACCCTAACCCTAACCCTAACCCTAACCCTAACCCTAACCCTAACCCTAACCCTAACCCTAACCCTAACCCTACCAGGCCCACAATTTTATAATGGTTTTAAATGATTTTCGATGGGCTACATACCTCCTAACCCGCTATGGAACAACCATACTGCGGGTACAAGTCGGTGGGGGCCGGCCTGAGGGATTTATGGAGCTTTTAGAAAAAGGTCTGAATACTTTCTATGTTGGACAGCTCAGAAAAACGGCTAAGTGCCCTCTTTTGGGTTACCAGGCCCACAATTTTATAATGGTTTAAAATGATTTTAAATGGGCTACACACCTCAATGCCCGCTATGGGAGCATCATACTGCGGGCACAAGTCAGTAGGGGCCGGCCTGAGATGTCTGGACCAATTTACCAGCCCGTGCACCTGGTGTTTTTTTCCGTACGCCTGGTATTTTTTTTAGGTTACCAGGCCCACAATTTTATAATGGTTTAAAATTAATTTAGAGGGGCTACACACCTCAATGCCCGCTATGGGAGCATCATACTACGGGGCCAAGTCGGTGGGGGCCGGCCTGAGGGATTTATGGAGCTTTTACAAAATGTCTGGACTAATCCATCATGCCGTGCACCTGGTGTTTTTTTCCGTACGCCTGGTATTTTTTTTAGGTTACCAGGCCCACAATTTTATAATGGTTTAAAATTAATTTAGAGGGGCTACACACCTCAATGCCCGCTATGGGAGCATCATACTACGGGGCCAAGTCGGTGGGGGCCGGCCTGAGGGATTTATGGAGCTTTTACAAAATGTCTGGACTAATCCATCATCCCGTGCGCCTGGTGTTTTTTTCCGTGCACCTGGTATTTTTTTTAGGTTACCAGGCCCACAATTTTATAATGGTTTTAAATGATTTTCGATGGGCTACATACCTCCTAACCCGCTATGGAACAACCATACTGCGGGTACAAGTCGGTGGGGGCCGGCCTGAGGGATTTATGGAGCTTTTAGAAAAAGGTCTGAATACTTTCTATGTTGGACAGCTCAGAAAAACGGCTAAGTGCCCTCTTTTGGGTTACCAGGCCCACAATTTTATAATGGTTTAAAATGATTTTAAATGGGCTACACACCTCAATGCCCGCTATGGGAGCATCATACTGCGGGCACAAGTCAGTAGGGGCCGGCCTGAGATGTCTGGACCAATTTACCAGCCCGTGCACCTGGTGTTTTTTTCCGTACGCCTGGTATTTTTTTTAGGTTACCAGGCCCACAATTTTATAATGGTTTAAAATTAATTTAGAGGGGCTACACACCTCAATGCCCGCTATGGGAGCATCATACTACGGGGCCAAGTCGGTGGGGGCCGGCCTGAGGGATTTATGGAGCTTTTACAAAATGTCTGGACTAATCCATCATGCCGTGCACCTGGTGTTTTTTTCCGTACGCCTGGTATTTTTTTTAGGTTACCAGGCCCACAATTTTATAATGGTTTAAAATTAATTTAGAGGGGCTACACACCTCAATGCCCGCTATGGGAGCATCATACTACGGGGCCAAGTCGGTGGGGGCCGGCCTGAGGGATTTATGGAGCTTTTACAAAATGTCTGGACTAATCCATCATGCCGTGCACCTGGTGTTTTTTTCCGTACGCCTGGTATTTTTTTTAGGTTACCAGGCCCACAATTTTATAATGGTTTAAAATTAATTTAGAGGGGCTACACACCTCAATGCCCGCTATGGGAGCATCATACTACGGGGCCAAGTCGGTGGGGGCCGGCCTGAGGGATTTATGGAGCTTTTACAAAATGTCTGGACTAATCCATCATCCCGTGCGCCTGGTGTTTTTTTCCGTGCACCTGGTATTTTTTTTAGGTTACCAGGCCCACAATTTTATAATGGTTTTAAATGATTTTCGATGGGCTACATACCTCCTAACCCGCTATGGAACAACCATACTGCGGGTACAAGTCGGTGGGGGCCGGCCTGAGGGATTTATGGAGCTTTTAGAAAAAGGTCTGAATACTTTCTATGTTGGACAGCTCAGAAAAACGGCTAAGTGCCCTCTTTTGGGTTACCAGGCCCACAATTTTATAATGGTTTAAAATGATTTTAAATGGGCTACACACCTCAATGCCCGCTATGGGAGCATCATACTGCGGGCACAAGTCAGTAGGGGCCGGCCTGAGATGTCTGGACCAATTTACCAGCCCGTGCACCTGGTGTTTTTTTCCGTACGCCTGGTATTTTTTTTAGGTTACCAGGCCCACAATTTTATAATGGTTTAAAATTAATTTAGAGGGGCTACACACCTCAATGCCCGCTATGGGAGCATCATACTACGGGGCCAAGTCGGTGGGGGCCGGCCTGAGGGATTTATGGAGCTTTTACAAAATGTCTGGACTAATCCATCATGCCGTGCACCTGGTGTTTTTTTCCGTACGCCTGGTATTTTTTTTAGGTTACCAGGCCCACAATTTTATAATGGTTTAAAATTAATTTAGAGGGGCTACACACCTCAATGCCCGCTATGGGAGCATCATACTACGGGGCCAAGTCGGTGGGGGCCGGCCTGAGGGATTTATGGAGCTTTTACAAAATGTCTGGACTAATCCATCATCCCGTGCGCCTGGTGTTTTTTTCCGTGCACCTGGTATTTTTTTTAGGTTACCAGGCCCACAATTTTATAATGGTTTTAAATGATTTTCGATGGGCTACATACCTCCTAACCCGCTATGGAACAACCATACTGCGGGTACAAGTCGGTGGGGGCCGGCCTGAGGGATTTATGGAGCTTTTAGAAAAAGGTCTGAATACTTTCTATGTTGGACAGCTCAGAAAAACGGCTAAGTGCCCTCTTTTGGGTTACCAGGCCCACAATTTTATAATGGTTTAAAATGATTTTAAATGGGCTACACACCTCAATGCCCGCTATGGGAGCATCATACTGCGGGCACAAGTCAGTAGGGGCCGGCCTGAGATGTCTGGACCAATTTACCAGCCCGTGCACCTGGTGTTTTTTTCCGTACGCCTGGTATTTTTTTTAGGTTACCAGGCCCACAATTTTATAATGGTTTAAAATTAATTTAGAGGGGCTACACACCTCAATGCCCGCTATGGGAGCATCATACTACGGGGCCAAGTCGGTGGGGGCCGGCCTGAGGGATTTATGGAGCTTTTACAAAATGTCTGGACTAATCCATCATGCCGTGCACCTGGTGTTTTTTTCCGTACGCCTGGTATTTTTTTTAGGTTACCAGGCCCACAATTTTATAATGGTTTAAAATTAATTTAGAGGGGCTACATACCTACATGCCCGCTATGGAACAACCATACTACGGGGCCAAGTCGGTGGGGGCCGGCCTGAGTGATTATTGGAGCTTTTAGAAAATGTCTGGACTAATCCATCATCCCGTGCACCTGGTGTTTTTTTCTGTGCGCCTGGTATTTTTTTTGGGTTACCAGGCCCACAATTTTATAATGGTTTTAAATGATTTTCGATGGGCTACACACCTCAATGCCCGACTTGGGAGCACCATACTGCGGGCACAAGTCAGTAGGGGCCGGCCTGAGATGTCTGGACCAATTTACCAGCCCGTGCACCTGGTGTTTTTTTCCGTACGCCTGGTATTTTTTTTAGGTTACCAGGCCCACAATTTTATAATGGTTTAAAATGCTTTTAAATGGGCTACATACCTACATGCCCGCTATGGAACAACCATACTACGGGGCCAAGTCGGTGGGGGCCGGCCTGAGGGATTTATGGAGCTTTTAGAAAAAGGTCTGAATAATTTCTATGTTGAACTTTCCAGAAAAACGGCTAAGTGCCCTCTTTTGGGTTACCAGGCCCACAATTTTATAATGGTTTAAAATGATTTTAAATGGGCTACACACCTCAATGCCCGCTATGGGAGCATCATACTACGGGGCCAAGTCGGTGGGGGCCGGCCTGATATGTCTGGACCAATTTACCAGCCCGTGCACCTGGTGTTTTTTTCCGTGCACCTGGTGTTTTTTTCCGTACGCCTGGTATTTTTTTTAGGTTACCAGGCCCACAATTTTATAATGGTTTAAAATTAATTTAGAGGGGCTACACACCTCAATGCCCGCTATGGGAGCATCATACTACGGGGCCAAGTCGGTGGGGGCCGGCCTGAGGGATTTATGGAGCTTTTACAAAATGTCTGGACTAATCCATCATCCCGTGCGCCTGGTGTTTTTTTCCGTGCACCTGGTATTTTTTTTAGGTTACCAGGCCCACAATTTTATAATGGTTTTAAATGATTTTCGATGGGCTACATACCTCCTAACCCGCTATGGAACAACCATACTGCGGGTACAAGTCGGTGGGGGCCGGCCTGAGGGATTTATGGAGCTTTTAGAAAAAGGTCTGAATACTTTCTATGTTGGACAGCTCAGAAAAACGGCTAAGTGCCCTCTTTTGGGTTACCAGGCCCACAATTTTATAATGGTTTAAAATGATTTTAAATGGGCTACACACCTCAATGCCCGCTATGGGAGCATCATACTGCGGGCACAAGTCAGTAGGGGCCGGCCTGAGATGTCTGGACCAATTTACCAGCCCGTGCACCTGGTGTTTTTTTCCGTACGCCTGGTATTTTTTTTAGGTTACCAGGCCCACAATTTTATAATGGTTTAAAATTAATTTAGAGGGGCTACACACCTCAATGCCCGCTATGGGAGCATCATACTACGGGGCCAAGTCGGTGGGGGCCGGCCTGAGGGATTTATGGAGCTTTTACAAAATGTCTGGACTAATCCATCATGCCGTGCACCTGGTGTTTTTTTCCGTACGCCTGGTATTTTTTTTAGGTTACCAGGCCCACAATTTTATAATGGTTTAAAATTAATTTAGAGGGGCTACACACCTCAATGCCCGCTATGGGAGCATCATACTACGGGGCCAAGTCGGTGGGGGCCGGCCTGAGGGATTTATGGAGCTTTTACAAAATGTCTGGACTAATCCATCATGCCGTGCACCTGGTGTTTTTTTCCGTACGCCTGGTATTTTTTTTAGGTTACCAGGCCCACAATTTTATAATGGTTTAAAATTAATTTAGAGGGGCTACACACCTCAATGCCCGCTATGGGAGCATCATACTACGGGGCCAAGTCGGTGGGGGCCGGCCTGAGGGATTTATGGAGCTTTTACAAAATGTCTGGACTAATCCATCATCCCGTGCGCCTGGTGTTTTTTTCCGTGCACCTGGTATTTTTTTTAGGTTACCAGGCCCACAATTTTATAATGGTTTTAAATGATTTTCGATGGGCTACATACCTCCTAACCCGCTATGGAACAACCATACTGCGGGTACAAGTCGGTGGGGGCCGGCCTGAGGGATTTATGGAGCTTTTAGAAAAAGGTCTGAATACTTTCTATGTTGGACAGCTCAGAAAAACGGCTAAGTGCCCTCTTTTGGGTTACCAGGCCCACAATTTTATAATGGTTTAAAATGATTTTAAATGGGCTACACACCTCAATGCCCGCTATGGGAGCATCATACTGCGGGCACAAGTCAGTAGGGGCCGGCCTGAGATGTCTGGACCAATTTACCAGCCCGTGCACCTGGTGTTTTTTTCCGTACGCCTGGTATTTTTTTTAGGTTACCAGGCCCACAATTTTATAATGGTTTAAAATTAATTTAGAGGGGCTACACACCTCAATGCCCGCTATGGGAGCATCATACTACGGGGCCAAGTCGGTGGGGGCCGGCCTGAGGGATTTATGGAGCTTTTACAAAATGTCTGGACTAATCCATCATGCCGTGCACCTGGTGTTTTTTTCCGTACGCCTGGTATTTTTTTTAGGTTACCAGGCCCACAATTTTATAATGGTTTAAAATTAATTTAGAGGGGCTACACACCTCAATGCCCGCTATGGGAGCATCATACTACGGGGCCAAGTCGGTGGGGGCCGGCCTGAGGGATTTATGGAGCTTTTACAAAATGTCTGGACTAATCCATCATCCCGTGCGCCTGGTGTTTTTTTCCGTGCACCTGGTATTTTTTTTAGGTTACCAGGCCCACAATTTTATAATGGTTTTAAATGATTTTCGATGGGCTACATACCTCCTAACCCGCTATGGAACAACCATACTGCGGGTACAAGTCGGTGGGGGCCGGCCTGAGGGATTTATGGAGCTTTTAGAAAAAGGTCTGAATACTTTCTATGTTGGACAGCTCAGAAAAACGGCTAAGTGCCCTCTTTTGGGTTACCAGGCCCACAATTTTATAATGGTTTAAAATGATTTTAAATGGGCTACACACCTCAATGCCCGCTATGGGAGCATCATACTGCGGGCACAAGTCAGTAGGGGCCGGCCTGAGATGTCTGGACCAATTTACCAGCCCGTGCACCTGGTGTTTTTTTCCGTACGCCTGGTATTTTTTTTAGGTTACCAGGCCCACAATTTTATAATGGTTTAAAATTAATTTAGAGGGGCTACACACCTCAATGCCCGCTATGGGAGCATCATACTACGGGGCCAAGTCGGTGGGGGCCGGCCTGAGGGATTTATGGAGCTTTTACAAAATGTCTGGACTAATCCATCATGCCGTGCACCTGGTGTTTTTTTCCGTACGCCTGGTATTTTTTTTAGGTTACCAGGCCCACAATTTTATAATGGTTTAAAATTAATTTAGAGGGGCTACATACCTACATGCCCGCTATGGAACAACCATACTACGGGGCCAAGTCGGTGGGGGCCGGCCTGAGTGATTATTGGAGCTTTTAGAAAATGTCTGGACTAATCCATCATCCCGTGCACCTGGTGTTTTTTTCTGTGCGCCTGGTATTTTTTTTGGGTTACCAGGCCCACAATTTTATAATGGTTTTAAATGATTTTCGATGGGCTACACACCTCAATGCCCGACTTGGGAGCACCATACTGCGGGCACAAGTCAGTAGGGGCCGGCCTGAGATGTCTGGACCAATTTACCAGCCCGTGCACCTGGTGTTTTTTTCCGTACGCCTGGTATTTTTTTTAGGTTACCAGGCCCACAATTTTATAATGGTTTAAAATGCTTTTAAATGGGCTACATACCTACATGCCCGCTATGGAACAACCATACTACGGGGCCAAGTCGGTGGGGGCCGGCCTGAGGGATTTATGGAGCTTTTAGAAAAAGGTCTGAATAATTTCTATGTTGAACTTTCCAGAAAAACGGCTAAGTGCCCTCTTTTGGGTTACCAGGCCCACAATTTTATAATGGTTTAAAATGATTTTAAATGGGCTACACACCTCAATGCCCGCTATGGGAGCATCATACTACGGGGCCAAGTCGGTGGGGGCCGGCCTGATATGTCTGGACCAATTTACCAGCCCGTGCACCTGGTGTTTTTTTCCGTGCACCTGGTGTTTTTTTCCGTACGCCTGGTATTTTTTTTAGGTTACCAGGCCCACAATTTTATAATGGTTTAAAATTAATTTAGAGGGGCTACACACCTCAATGCCCGCTATGGGAGCATCATACTACGGGGCCAAGTCGGTGGGGGCCGGCCTGAGGGATTTATGGAGCTTTTACAAAATGTCTGGACTAATCCATCATGCCGTGCACCTGGTGTTTTTTTCTGTGCGCCTGGTATTTTTTTTAGGTTACCAGGCCCACAATTTTATAATGGTTTAAAATTAATTTAGAGGGGCTACACACCTCAATGCCCGCTATGGGAGCATCATACTACGGGGCCAAGTCGGTGGGGGCCGGCCTGAGGGATTTATGGAGCTTTTACAAAATGTCTGGACTAATCCATCATGCCGTGCACCTGGTGTTTTTTTCTGTGCGCCTGGTATTTTTTTTAGGTTACCAGGCCCACAATTTTATAATGGTTTAAAATTAATTTAGAGGGGCTACATACCTACATGCCCGCTATGGAACAACCATACTACGGGGCCAAGTCGGTGGGGGCCGGCCTGAGTGATTATTGGAGCTTTTAGAAAATGTCTGGACTAATCCATCATCCCGTGCACCTGGTGTTTTTTTCCGTGCGCCTGGTATTTTTTTTGGGTTACCAGGCCCACAATTTTATAATGGTTTTAAATGATTTTCGATGGGCTACACACCTCAATGCCCGACTTGGGAGCACCATACTGCGGGCACAAGTCAGTAGGGGCCGGCCTGAGATGTCTGGACCAATTTACCAGCCCGTGCACCTGGTGTTTTTTTCCGTACGCCTGGTATTTTTTTTAGGTTACCAGGCCCACAATTTTATAATGGTTTAAAATGCTTTTAAATGGGCTACATACCTACATGCCCGCTATGGAACAACCATACTACGGGGCCAAGTCGGTGGGGGCCGGCCTGAGGGATTTATGGAGCTTTTAGAAAAAGGTCTGAATAATTTCTATGTTGAACTTTCCAGAAAAACGGCTAAGTGCCCTCTTTTGGGTTACCAGGCCCACAATTTTATAATGGTTTAAAATGCTTTTAAATGGGCTACACACCTCAATGCCCGCTATGGGAGCATCATACTACGGGGCCAAGTCGGTGGGGGCCGGCCTGATATGTCTGGACCAATTTACCAGCCCGTGCACCTGGTGTTTTTTTCCGTGCACCTGGTGTTTTTTTCCGTGCACCTGGTATTTTTTTTGGGTTACCAGGCCCACAATTTTATAATGGTTTAAAATGCTTTTAAATGGGCTACATACCTCAATGCCCGCTATGGAACAACCATACTACGGGGCCAAGTCGGTGGGGGCCGGCCTGAGGGATTTATGGAGCTTTTACAAAAAGGTCTGAATATTTTCTATGTTGGACAGCTCAGAAAAACGGCTAAGTGCCCTCTTTTGGGTTACCAGGCCCACAATTTTATAATGGTTTAAAATGATTTTAAATGGGCTACACACCTCAATGCCCGCTATGGGAGCATCATACTACGGGGCCAAGTCGGTGGGGGCCGGCCTGAGGGATTTATGGAGCTTTTACAAAAAGGTCTGAATACTTTCTATGTTGAACTTTTCAGAAAAACGGCTATGTCCCCTCTTTTGGGTTACCAGGTGCATAGGACCAGCCTACCGACATCACCTTATGTTTTTACTTATGGGTTACCAGGTGCATATATTTATAACGAATTTAAATTCATTTAGATGGGCTACTCACCTCAATGCCCGACTTGGGAGCACCATACTATGGGCCCAAGTCAGTGGGGGCCGGTCTGAGTGATTTATAGAGCTTTCCAAAAAAAAGTCAGAAAATATTCTATGTTGAACTCTTCAGAAAATCGGCTATGTCCTTTCCTCTCGAAAATATTCTATGTGCCCACTTTTAGGTTACCAGGTGCATATATTTAAATCGAATGTAAATGCTTTTAAATGGGCTACATACCTAAATGCCCGACTTGGGAGCACCATACTATGGGCCCAAGTCAGTGGGGGCCGGCCTAAGGGATTTATGGAGCTTTTAGAAAAATATATAAGGACTACCCTACTGACATCACCTTATGTTTTTACTTATGGGTTACCAGGTGCATATATTTATAACGAATTTAAATTCATTTAGATGGGCTACTCACCTCAATGCCCGACTTGGGAGCACCATACTATGGGCCCAAGTCAGTGGGGGCCGGTCTGAGTGATTTATAGAGCTTTCAAAAAAAAGCTCTGAAAATATTCTATGTTGAACTCTTCAGAAAATCGGCTATGTTTTTTCCTCTCGAATATTTTCTAAGTGCCCACTTTTAGGTTACCAGGTGCATTTATTCAAATCGAATTTAAATGCCTTTAAATGGGCTACACACCTCAATGCCCGCTATGGGAGCACCATACTACGGGCCCAAGTCGGTGGGGGCCGGCCTGAGTGATTTATAGAGCTTTCCAAAAAAAGCTCTGAAAATATTCTATGTTGAACTCTTCAGAAAATCGGCTATGTCCTTTCCTCTCGAATATTTTCTAAGTGCCCTCTTTTGGGTTACCAGGTGCATATTTTTAAAACGGCTTAAAATGACTTTAAATGGCCTACATTCACCAGTGCCCACTGTGGGAGCACCATACTACGGGCCCAAGTCGGTGGGGGCCGGCCTGAGTGATTTATGGAACTTTTAAAAAAATGTCTGAAAATATTCTATGTTGAACTCTTCAGAAAATCGGCTATGTTTTTTCCTTACCCTAACCCTAACAAGGTCGTCATTGATGCCGAAATACCTATATACCGAAATACCTATATACCTAAATACCGAAATGACGAAATGACGAAATGCCGAAAAATAGCTGAAAATTCATGCGGGAAATGGTGATCGGAAAACGGGCCAAAAAAAAGGCCACTCTGCCCCCCATAAGGACAGTGGAACTACGGACCTCCAGGCCAATAGGCCTTCACTCACTGGCCCGGGTCAACACCCCTCTCTCTGGGCATGACTTACAGCCGGGGACACCCCCACAACCTTGCACACCAGGCGAACCAGGGCACCCACACTTAAGCACCCCTCCTCGGGCATTAAAGACCATAGTCCCGCTGTTACGGACCGCGTGCACCTGGTAACCCAAAACGGACCTCGGGCATCTGGTAACCCAAATCGAACATAGGGCATCTGGTAACCCAAAACGAACCCCGTGCGTCTGGTAACCCAAATCGAACATAGGGCATCTGGTAACCCAAAACGAACCCCGTGCGTCTGGTAACCCAAATCGAACATAGGGCATCTGGTAACCCAAAACGAACCCCGTGCGTCTGGTAACCCAAATCGAACATAGGGCATCTGGTAACCCAAAACGGACCCCGTGCGTCTGGTAACCCAAATCGAACATAAGGCATCTGGTAACCCAAAACGGACCCCGTGCGTCTGGTAACCCAAATCGAACATAGGGCATCTGGTAACCCAAATCGAACATAGGGCATCTGGTAACCCAAAACGAACCCCGTGCGTCTGGTAACCCAAATCGAACAGAGGGCATCTGGTAACCCAAATCGAACATAGGGCATCTGGTAACCCAAATCGAACATAGGGCATCTGGTAACCCAAAACGAACCCCGTGCGTCTGGTAACCCAAATCGAACATAGGGCATCTGGTAACCCAAATCGAACATAGGGCATCTGGTAACCCAAAACGAACCCCGTGCGTCTGGTAACCCAAATCGAACAGAGGGCATCTGGTAACCCAAATCGAACATAGGGCATCTGGTAACCCAAATCGAACATAGGGCATCTGGTAACCCAAAACGAACCCCGTGCGTCTGGTAACCCAAATCGAACATAGGGCATCTGGTAACCCAAAACGAACCCCGTGCGTCTGGTAACCCAAATCGAACATAGGGCATCTGGTAACCCAAAACGGACCCCGTGCGTCTGGTAACCCAAATCGAACATAAGGCATCTGGTAACCCAAAACGGACCCCGTGCGTCTGGTAACCCAAATCGAACATAGGGCATCTGGTAACCCAAATCGAACATAGGGCATCTGGTAACCCAAAACGAACCCCGTGCGTCTGGTAACCCAAATCGAACAGAGGGCATCTGGTAACCCAAATCGAACATAGGGCATCTGGTAACCCAAAACGAACCCCGTGCGTCTGGTAACCCAAATCGAACATAGGGCATCTGGTAACCCAAAACGGACCCCGTGCGTCTGGTAACCCAAATCGAACATAGGGCATCTGGTAACCCAAAACGGACCCCGTGCGTCTGGTAACCCAAATCGAACATAGGGCATCTGGTAACCCAAATTGAATAGAGGGCATCTGGTAACCCAAAACGAATAGAGGGCATCTGGTAACCCAAATCTAACAGTGCATCTGGTAACCCAAATCGAACATAGGGCATCTGGTAACCCAAATTGAATAGAGGGCATCTGGTAACCCAAATCGAACATAGGGCATCTGGTAACCCAAATCGAACACAGGGCATCTGGTAACCCAGATGCCTTTCCTGAAAAACGGCTAAGTGCCCTCTTTTGGGTTACCAGGCCCACAATTTTATAATGGGTTTAAATGACACACAAAGCAAAGGACATATTTCTAAATTAATGTCTTTATTTGAGTTCTTCATGGATTGATTTGTCTCTCAATTAATGTCCGAGCTTGGCTTGCGTTACGAGGCAAATTATGGTAACGGTAGTAACGTGACTGTGTTTCCAGAGAGTGACACATATGGTCAGCCACAGTTCCCCGGTCTGTAACCGACCCATGATTAAAGTTCAATGTAGCAATGCTTCGTCGAATTGTTCCAAATGTCACTTTACTTCCAATGCCGAACTCTGCAAATATCTTTCCCACAAATGCACAGAGATTCAAATATGGTTTCCCGCAGGATGTGAAAAAGAAGAGTGTTGTGTCTGGGGTAATTCCACTCAGATGAGGCCGGATCTCATGGAATTGTTTAAGCCAAGTGTATTCCTCCTGCGATAGAACAATTCTGCACTCCCCGAAGCTGGAGTTAGTTTTGTGGCTTGCAACGCACATCTGATAAACCCCACTTTCCAAGGATACTTCTGTAAAATCACTCTCACTGAACATGGTGACTGGGGATCGTCGAGTGCCATTAAATATGGCCAACCGGCTGGACATGAGAGCCGCAAACCTACGTCTGTCAGAGGAGGTGGCTCGGACTTCCAGCCTACTGAGAACATCAGGAATAGATCGATTACTTAACTCAACAAATCGGTTTAAATCCGCAGCGCTGAGCACCTCGTCCCTGCAGCGTCTGCGAAATTGTGCCTTGTGCGTTGCCTGACTCTGCCTAGAACTCCTGTCCATCTTTGCAAAGCATAGTAACATTTTTCGAATCATTTTGACTTCAGCTTGCATATTTTGCGGCCGAAACTCTATAAGATATTTCAGGAAACTTCTAACATCGGATCGGTACATTTTTAACGTGGATGGTGCCAAACCACGGCCTTCAATCTTCCCATACCAGTCATACACACGCATGTAGTTGTCCAGAAAACACAGTCCTTCATCGAGTTTGCCCTCGGACATAATGTGGAGGAATTCCCGTACTCGGGACAGACTGGTGCGACTATTATCAAGGCGTTTAACCGAAGGGTTGATACCATTAGTAAAGGTCGCATAGTCTTTAAAAATTTGAGTATTCCAACCTTGAATCATTGGCGACACACCGGCGTCTTCATCACTCTCGGTCTCGGTGGATGTCGACACGACGCAGGCTTGCTCCCTCAGTGGACTGGTTGACTGCACCGCCGACTGCTCACTCTCGCCACTCAGTTGCTTCTCCGGGGAACAATCGCTGTCAACAGACTGCATAAACCCAGAGTCGTCACCGGGCTCCAGCCGCTGTTCAATGTCGTTGTTAGGCAGCTCTATATCAGTCGAAACCCGGCTAGATTGCACAGCGTGCTTCCATGATAACGTCTTAATCTTAAGTCCATGGACAGTCTTAAAATGTTTGTCGAGCCGCGCGATATGCGTCTTGGTACAAAGCCCACAGTCATGTCGTTGGCTGCTGTACATAGCTTCTCTCTCCTGCCTGCCTTACTCCGTGTATGTTTGTGTCTGCCAAAAAGCCGAACCCTAATCATGGGTCCTAATTATAGCCAGGTGTGGATACAGGCGTGGCATTGTTAATTGGACTGGAGGGAAATTGAAAGGTCAAGGCCCCAAAAATGCCGCTATATCCCCATCACTCCGATGGCGGTGGTACAGCACCGAACGACCTAAGCCAGCCGATCCGAGTTCGAGACCCATGTGAGGGAAAACTCATTGGTCTCATTTTACCCCCTAACAAGGTCTTGAAAGGTCAAGGCCCCAAAAATGCCGCTATATCCCCATCACTCCGATGGCGGTGGTACAGCACCGAACGACCTAAGCCAGCCGATCCGAGTTCGAGACCCATGTGAGGGAAAACTCATTGGTCTCATTTTACCCCCTAACAAGGTCTTGAAAGGTCAAGGCCCCAAAAATGCCGCTATACTCACATGAGTGTGCTTGGCTCAGTGTGTAGAGCGCTACACTATCACCCAGGAGATCGGGGTTCGAGACCGGTGTGGGGTGCTCGGATTTCAATGACAAGGTAAGTACCATAATTCAAGATTTCAATGACAAGGTAAGTACCATAATTAAAAATGAACCCTAACCCTAACCCTAACCCTAACCCTCCTTAAAGCCTAACCTTAACCCTTGCTCCCCCATACTTGCTCTTATTTTTCCTGACCTATACTCTAACCCTAAGCTAACCCTAATCCTAACCCTAACCCCGAGATCTTCATGCCTAACCTTAACCCTTGCTCCCCCATATTTGATCTTATGTTTCCTGACCTATACTCTAATCCTAACCCTGAGATTTTCATGCCTAACCCTCCATACTTGATCCTATTCTAATCCTGACCTATACTCTAATCCTAACCCTAACCATAACCTAACCTGAACTCTCACCTTTACCCCCAGCTCCTAAGTCCTAACCCTAATTTCTAACCCTAACCTAGACCCTCATGCCTAATTTTAATCCTTAGATTACAGCCCTGAGCGGAGCCCCTGGTTTTTATTATCTTTTTTAATGTGGAATCCCTGGTTCTTAACCTATCTTATTTATGATTATAATCTTAAATCCTGGTTCTGGTCTTTTTTTAAACCTATGTTTTTTTATATATATTTTTTTGGTTTTAGTCTTTAAAGTATCTTATACAATAGTCCAAACCATTTATTCTAAAGGGGTTGCCTGTGCCAGTGCATATCAGATTCGTCTGTTTTTCTTTGAACCTAACCCTAACCCTAACCCTAACCCTAACCCTAACCCTAACCCTAACCCTAACCCTAACCCTAACCCTAACCCTAACCCTAACCCTAACCCTAACCCTAACCCTAACCCTAACCCTAACCCACTCTAAAAAATATACCCTACCCTAACCTTAACCCTAAACTTAACCATTTTACTAACCATACCTAACCCTAACCCCCACCCCAAGGACAGACGACTCTTTAACCTCTTATGGCTCAAAAATCTTCCGTAAGTATAAGCAGTGGAAAGAGGTGGCCATTTCAAACGGCCTCGTACTCAATTCTTGCTCGTACAATATGCATATTATTTATTACCTTTGGATATAAAACACCTTCTAGTTTCTAAAACAGGTTTAATTATTTCTCTAAGTGAAACATAACTCTTTTTACAGCCCATTTTCTGGAAAAAGTGACATTTCCAAGAAGCTATGTCTCTCTTCAAGATACTCTCTATAAAAGGCCTTGGCACTTAGGACTGTACAAACACGTCACACATCTTCCCCTGGTTGTCATGCGGAAGTGAGAGAAAAAAGGACTTGATTATCTCTGTCAGGGACTGTAAGGGAACTCCCCCCCCAATTGTACAAAATAACATGGCAACTTATTGGCAGAGAGCGAACCATACACACGATGGGATTGTGTGGGATTTCATATTACAACCGGCGCTGTTTCGTGCAAAGTTGGTGGCAAATGCCATATTGTAAATGAGCTGTGTAACACCCCAAAATTCCTATAGTGGGCGTGTGAGTTCCATCTTATTTTTTCATAGGCTTACTGTAACGCAAGTCAAGACCCAAGAGTCAAATTTTGAGATTTTGACAATTTTGGCAAAAACTTATCACCCCCTTAAAAAAGTGCTTTCTGGACCGTTTTTCGAAATTCTTTCGATTTTTATGTCAATTACACATGTGTAAGAACTGTATGAAAATACTTTTGTCAAATTCTATTAACATAATATTTTTGACATATTTATTTGGACTTAAGGAATATGTTTTGTGCATTTGGAATGTGATTTCATAGGAAGTCAAAAGTCAAAAGTCAAAAATGTCAAAAATTTGGAAAAAATGTATCACCCCCTTTAAAAAAGTACTTTCTGGATCGTTTTTCGAAATTCTTTCGATTTTTATGTCAATTACACATGTGTAAGAACTGTATGAAAATACTTTTGTCAAATTCTATTAACATAATAATTTTGACATATTTATTTGGACTTAAGGAATATGTTTTGTGCATTTGGAATGTGATTTCATAGGAAGTCAAAAGTCAAAAGTCAAAAATGTCAAATATTTGGAAAAACGTATCACCCCCTTTAAAAAAGTGCATTCTGGACCGTTTTTTGAAATTCTTTCGATTGTTACGTCAATTACACATGTATAAGAACTGTATGAAAATACTTTAGTCACATTTTACTGTCATAATTTTTTATAAATGTTTACTTGTACTTAAGGAATATGTTTTGTGCATTTGGAATGTGATTTCATAGGAAGTCAAAAGTCAAAAGTTAAAAGTCAAAAATGTTAAAAATGTGGAAAAAACATATATTCCATTTAAAAAAGTGCTTTCTGGACCGTTTTTTGAAATTCTTTCGATTTGTACGTCAATTACACATGAATAAGAAGTGTATGAAAATACTTTAGTCACATTTTACTATCATCATTTTTTATAAATGTTTACTTGTACTTATCACCCCCCAAACCTCCATAAATCACTCAGGCCAGCACCCATTGATTTGGGGCCGTAGTATAGTGCTCCCATGGACGTCTGGATGACACCTAAAAGCATTTAAAACCGTTTTGAAAAATGACATGAAAAAATGAAAAATATTTTTTTTTTACTTTTTTGGGAAACCTCCTTAAATCACTCAGGCCAGACCCCATTGACTCGAGAATAAAAAACATAAAATATTTTTCAGAAATAAAAACAGAATATTTTCTGACTTTTTTGGAAAACCTCCATAAATCACTCAGGCCAACACCCATTGATTTTCGTCCGTCGAATAGTGCTCCCAGAGCGGGTATGGAAGTCCGGATGCCCCCTAAACGCAATTTCATCCAGGCATCTGGTAACCTAAAAAAAATACCAGGTGCACGAAAAGTTTGGACTTAGAATATTTTTCGAGTTTTTTGGAAAAACTCCATAAATCACTCAGGACATTGACTCGAGAATAAAAAACTAAAAATATTTTTCAGAAAAAAAACAGAATATTTTCTGACTTTTTTGGAAAACCTCCATAAATCACTCAGGCCAACACTCATTGATTTTCGTCCGTCGAATAGTGCTCCCAGAGCGGGTATGGAAGTCCGGATGCCCCCTAAACGCAATTTCATCCAGGCATCTGGTAACCTAAAAAAAATACCAGGTGCACGAAAAGTTTGGACTTAGAATATTTTTCGAGTTTTTTGGAAAAACTCCATAAATCACTCAGGACATTGACTCGAGAATAAAAAACTAAAAATATTTTTCAGAAAAAAAACAGAATATTTTCTGACTTTTTTGGAAAACCTCCATAAATCACTCAGGCCAACACTCATTGATTTTCGTCCGTCGAATAGTGCTCCCAGAGCGGGTATGGAAGTCCGGATGCCCCCTAAACGCAATTTCATCCAGGCATCTGGTAACCTAAAAAAAATACCAGGTGCACGAAAAGTTTGGACTTAGAATATTTTTCGAGTTTTTTGGAAAAACTCCATAAATCACTCAGGCCATTGACTCGAGAATAAAAAACAAAAAATATTTTTCAGAAAAAAAACAGAATATTTTCTGACTTTTTTGGAAAACCTCCATAAATCACTCAGGCCAACACCCACTGATTTTTGTCAGTCGAACAGTGCTCCCAGAGCGGGTTGGAAGTCTGGATGCCCCCTAAACGCAGTTTCAACCAGGGCATCTGGTAAGCTAAAAATAATGCCAGGTGCACAAACAGTTTGGACTTGTTTGTGTGTGTGTGAGCTTTTCTTTGACATCTGTTTCGAGAAATGACTGATTTACAGTTCATGAAGGTTGCCTAATCACACACTTAAAGTTTTGGAAAGATCTGACTTTTTTAACCTTTCGAAACAGCACCCATGATCCCATTTTAAGGCACTTCCGGTTGGCACAGGAAGCTATAGGTAAAGACATATGCTGATCGGGGTATGCTCTTAGAGAATCCTGAGTTTTAAGTCTATACGTTAAGAACTGACTGATTTACACAGGGTTGAATGCACTATATATCACAAACTGCTGGTTGGGTATGGCAAAACACTTTTAGGGTGATTTAACCACTTCCGGTTGCTCCAGGAAGCTTAGAATCAACACAGGTAGACCTCATAGTGGCTTGATGGATTGTTATCAAAGACAGGTTCATAAGACATTCATAACCCACATAGGGTTTATTTAAAGAATGCACGTTAAATTTGCAATATGATTCAACACATCATATTGCAAAAGTAACACACACTGTTATGTTTGCAATATGATTCAACACATCATATTGCAAAAGTAACACACACTGTTACGTTTGCAATATGATGTGTTGAATCATATTGCAAACATAACACACACTGTTACTTTTGCAATATGATGTGTTGAATCATATTGCAAATTTAACGTGCATTCTTTAAATACTTTAAATACTTTAGAAATAAAAAATCGAACAGGCTTGTTGGGGTCTGTCTCTATGGGCCGAGCCGGTTTCAATGCACCTAGTCTTGAGACTCTGGGACTTTTCTAAACGTCGCCAGTTTCGTTGAGGTCAAAATGAATTGAAAACATGGCAAATACACGAGGCTTTTTATCGATCCGAGAACCTTCTAGAGCCACATAATTCACTGTGCACAATCGACCTGAGGTCTAGAACAGGTTTGTAAATTTTCAGAACTCTAGGTCTAACGGTTGTTTAAAAGTTGGAACAAAAGTAACTACCACAGGCACTGTCTGCCTCTTAGCCCCTCAGTGTGTCCCTCCATCATTTCTGTTAGGGTGTGTAAATTTTTCTTTGAAATCTGATGGGACTAATGACTGATTTACAGTTCAGGAAGGTTGCCTAATCACAAATATGAAGTTTTGGAAAGATGTAACTTTTTTAACCCTTCGAAACAGCTCTTTTGACACCAATTATGGCACTTCCGGTTTGCACAGGAAGCTGACAGTAAACACATATCCTCATTGGAGTAGGCTTTTACAGAATCCTGAGTTTTAAGTCTATACATTAAGAACTCAGTGATTTACATAGGGCTGAATGCACTATTTCTCTCAAACTGCAGGTTGGGTATTGCAAACACTTTTAGGGTGATTTTAACCACTTCCGGTTGTTCCAGGAAGCTTAGAATCGACACAGGTAGACCTTATGATGGCTTGATGGACTGACATCAAAGACAGGTTCCTAAGACCTTCATAACCCACATAGGCTTCAGGTTGAATTTGGAGGTGCAGTCAATGTATTCCTATGGAGAGAGATGTCAATGTAAACTGTGAGATGTAAAAACCTGTTTTCACTGTTAAGGGTTAATGCCACAAGGTCAAGGTTAGGCTTGCACAGATCGGGAGGACCTTAAGAACATTCCTGAGGTGAAATTGTGTTTCTAACCTTAACGGTTCTCTCTCTGTCTCCCAAAAGCAAATGAAATTGACATTGAGGTCAAAAGGTCATTTTGCTCTGTCTTCTTGTCACTGTCGCTGTGGCCAGACCGAGTGAGCTACGGTCAAGCGGGGCATCTCGTTGAACTCGGCACGGCCTAGAGATAATGGTCATGCCATTGTCGCCTTTGTGTGGCTTTAAGCACCGTACTTTTTCACTCCATCCCTGCTGTGTGTGTGTGTGAGAGCTTTTCTTTGACATCTGTTTAGAGAAATGACTGATTTACACTTCATGAAGGTTGCTTAATCACACACTTAAAGTTTTGGAAAGATCTGACTTTTTTAACCCTTCGAAACAGCACCCATGACACCATTTTAAGGCACTTCCGGTTGGCACAGGAAGCTATAGGTAAACACATATCTTGATAGGGGTATGCTGTTACAGAATCCTGAATTTTAAGTCTATACGTTTAGAATTGACTGATCTACATAGGGTTGAATGCAGTGATTTCAAAATTGCAAGTCATGTATATCAGGACAACTTTTAGGGTGGTCTTAACCACTTCCGGTTGGTCCAGGTAGCTTAAAATCAACACAGGTAGACCTCATAGTGGCCTGATGGACTGACATCAAAGACAGGTTCATAAGACCTTCATAACCCACATAGGCTCCAGGTTGAATTTAGAGGAGCAGTCAATGTATTCCTATGGGGCAAAATGTCATTGTAAACGGTTTGATCTAAACACCTTCATTTAACTATTAAGGGTTAATGCCACAGGGTCAATGTTAGGCTTGCACAGATCGGGGGGACCTTAAGAACATTCCTGAGGTCAAATTGTGTTTCTAACCCTAACGGTTCTCTCGCTGTCTCCCAAAAGCAAATCAAATTGACATTGAGGTCAAAGGGTCATTTGTGTCCGTCTTCTTGTAACGGTCGCTGCGCTCAGACCGAGCGAGCTACGGCCAAGCGGGGCATCTCGTTGAACTCGGCACGGCCTGGAGACTATGGTGATGTCATTTTAGTGGTGATTTCAGAATGCTGTTTTGCTGCATTCATGGAAGGCGCTGTGAATTTTGGGCCTGCTCTGAAATATTTGACAGTTGGCTTCTAAAGGAGTTGGAAAAAGTGAGTTTGGAGTCAGATGGTATCAGTTTGGTGTCTGAAAAGATGTCATTGACTTATGGACACTTGCTAGTTGACTTTGGTTGACAATTGCTAGTTGACTTGCTAGTTGACTTTTGTCCATTTGCAATATGTTTCAACGGGGAGGTACCATGAGGATAAAGCGTCATGATGAAATTTCACGAAACGAGCGATGGAGAGGAACCACTATCACTGCCCGGCCATCCTGAGGTCATCAGGACGTTGACTTTTGTATTTCTAAAGTATTTAAAGAATGCACGTTATATTTGCAATATGATTCAACATCACATCATATTGCAAATATAACGGGCATTTGCAATATGATGTGATGTTGAATCATATTGCAAATCTAACGGGCATTCTTTAAATACTTTACAAATGCAAAAGTCAACGGTCTGATGACCTCAGGATGGTCGGGCAGTGATAGTGGTTCCTCTCCATCGCTCGTTTCGTGAAATTTCATCGTGTCGCTTTTTCCTCATGGTACCTCCCCGTTGAAACATATTGCAAATGTACAAAAGTCAACGAGCAAGTCAGTGTCCATCAGTCAAATAGATATTTTCAGACACCAAACTGATACCATCTGACTCCAAACTCACTTTTTCCAACTCCTTTAGATGCCAACTATAACATAGTTCAGAGCAGGCCCAAAATTCACAGCGCTTTCTATTTAAACCATAATAAAACAAATAATACGTAGTTATGTTCTAGCTGCGGGTCCAGTTCACACATTATGTTTAGCCCTATGTGAGGCGACCTCGAATCCCAAGTTTCGGCTCGATAGGTCATTCGGTGCCCGAGCAAAACCCTAATTGGTGCTGAAATTCCACTTTTTTCATTGCCTTGCTACGGGGTCCTTGAATGAGCAATCAAACAGGCTTGTTGGGTTCTGTCTCTATGGGCCGAGCCGGTTTCACTGCACCTAGTCTTGAAACTCTGGGACGTTTCTAAAGGTCGTCCGTTTCGTTGAGGTCAAAATGACTTGAAAACATGGCAAATACACGAGGCTTTTTATCGATCCGAGAACCTTCTAGAGCCACATAATTCACTGTGCACAATCGACTTGAGGTCTAGAACAGGTTTGTAAATTTTCAGAACTCTAGGTCTGACGGTTCTTTAAAAGTTGGAACAAAAGTAACTACTGCAGGCACTGTCTGCCTCTTAGCCCCTCAGTGTGTCCCTCCATCATTTCTGTGTCAGTGTGTTTTTTTTTTTTTGACATCTGATGGGATGAAGGACTGATTTACAGTTCATGAGGGTTGTCTATTCACATATATGAAGTTTTGGAAAGATTTGACATTTTTAACCCTTCGAAACAGCCCATTAGACACCAGTTATGGCACTTCCGGTTGTCACAGGAAGCTATAAATAAACACATATCATCACTGGAGTAGGCTTTTACAGAATCCTGAGTTTTAAGTCTGTACGTTAAAAATTGACTGATTTACATAGGGCTGAGACACTATTTCTCTCAAACTGCAGGTTGGCTATGGCAAACACTTTTAGGGTGATTTAACCACTTCCGGTTGCTCCAGGAAGCTTAGAATCGACACAGGTAGACCTCATGGTGGCCTGATGGACTGACATCAAAGACAGGTTCATAAGACATTCAGAACCCACATAGGCTTCAGGTTGAATTGAGAGGTGTAGTCAATGTATTCCTATGGGGCAACATGTCATTGTAAATTGTTTGATGTAAACACCAGCTTTTAACTGGTAAGGGTTAATGCCACAAGGTCAAGGTTAGGCTTGCACAGATCGGGAGGACCTAAAGAACATTCCTGAGGTGAAATTGTGCTTCTAACCTTAACGGTTCTCTCTCTGTCTCCCAAAAGCAAATAAAATTGACATGAGGTCAATAGGTCATTTGGGTCCGTCTTCTTGTAACGGTCGCTGCGCTCAGACCGAACGAGCTACGGTCAAGCGGGGCATCTCGTTGAACTCGGCACGGCCTGGAGATAATAGTAATACCGTTGCAGGCTTTGTGTGTCTTTAAGCACCGTACTTTTTCACTCCATCCTTCCTTTTTGTGTGTGTGTGTTTGTGTGAGAGAGCTTTTCTTTGACATCTGTTGGGAAAAATGACTGATTACAGTTCACGAGGGTTGTCTAATCACACAAGTGAAGTTTTGAAAAGATCTGACCTTTATTACCCTTCAAACCTGACCCTATGCACCAGTTTAAGGTACTTCCAGTTGACATAGGAAGCTGAACGTGAACACATACCCTCCTTGGGGTAGGCTCTTATATAATATTGAGCTTTAAGTCTTTATGTTAAGAACTGACTTATTAACAGAGGGTTAAATGAGTGTGTGTTACTTCATAAAATCACATAAAATCACAGAATTCTCGCAGAGCTTCGAGACCCACTTTAAAAATGTTCGTGTGAACAAACTGCAACTGGATCTGTGATTTTTTTGAAAAAAAAAATCCTCTTCGTGAACATCACCAAAGGGACAATGTACTATTTCTCTTAAATTACGATAGATAAACGGCATTTTTTTTTTTTCCTGACACCGTATGCTTATGTACTTTGACGTGAAGCGGTCAAATCGCACCCTACTTTTCGTTTTTGACCTTTGATCCCAGCAAAATGGCCATAACTCAAAAAGCGCCGAAGCCTCGACGCCATCTTGTTCGGGGCCAACTTCCCTTTACTCCAAACCTACGCTCGCCGAGTTTCGTCTTTGAAATATTTTCCGTTTAGGAGAAAAGGCCGCGCTCGTTTGCCCCGTGTTCGTGCGCCTGCAATATGATTTATTTTCCGCCTTGTGGGAATTTTCGAGAATGCGGGGAGCAAGTCAAAAATTTGTTATTTTTATAAAACGGCGACCGAAAGTCCGAAACGATTTCTGACATGACTTCCCGAAAGAGCTCCCCCGCGCCCTCGGCCCGACGCCGTCCGCGATTTTCCCGGACGAAGTCGGACGTCGGGTAAGGGACCGTACATTTCCAATGGGAGAATCCTCACCGATCATACGGCTCCCGTACCAGATGTCCCTTATGTATGTAAGGGAAGTCGGCAAGTCAGATCCGTAACTTCGGGATAAGGATTGGCTCTAAGGGGTGGGTCGGTCGGGCTGGGGTGCGAAGCGTGGCTGGGCTCGAGCCGCGGCTGGGGGAGCAGTTGCTCCGCCGCCCTCCTGTCGCCACCGTTGGAAGTTTGTCGTGTGGCCCATCATGGGGGCTCTCATTGGCGGTCTCGCAAGGGGCCGTTTGTGGGGGTTCATTGTGGTGGTGTCCTGCGGCAGGCCTAAGGCGGACCGGCGATGGGTTGGGTTTGGCGGTTGGCAGCGGCGACTCTGGACGCGTGCCGGGCCCTTCTCGCGGATCTCCCCAGCTACGCTACTTTAGCCCCGGATTGGGAGCGGTCCCAACGTGGGGGTTTCCAACGTTACATGGTCCCTTAAGGAATGAATTAAATAATAATGGCCTCAGAGAGAGCTAACAGAGAGTAAAAGGAAGGCGGCAAGATCTGTTCGGGATTATTAAGCCTCGCCCCCCCGTTGGGGGTTCCTTTAAGAATCACTCTGTGGTGCTAATCTGAGGTGGCGTTCAGCCTCATCACGCTAACTGGGGCGGGGGAGAAAAGTGGAGGTAAGGTCGAAGAAGGCCTGTAGATGGAAGGGCCCTCCCAACTTCTACCCCGTGTGACACCCGTAAAACGGTGACCCCAGTGGCGTAACAAAGGAAGGCAGTCGTCCCAAGCATATAGGGACGTAACATGCTAAGTTGAGCGTCTCTCGTTGAAATCCACTCCAACCGGGTTAGCACGGTGAGGTAAGGGAGGGACCCTCTATAGGGCCCCTTCAGCCCCTACCTGTGTGAAACCCGATTGGGGTGGTAAAACTCTGAAATTTGGTGCGGAGACCTGACCGCGAGGGTTCGGGGTTGCTGTCGCTGCGGGTGATCGATGCAGGGATAGGGCTGGTTGCCAGCGTGGGTCCGGCTATTTCCTCAGCACTCCTCGGGGTGTAGGGGGGGATGGCAGGGGCTAGCAATGGGAATCGGTACCTGGCCTCAGGCTTGCCTGAGTGCGGGTCGGCACATGCAAGTGTGCTTGACCCACCTGTGTTCGGAGGCTCGGGGCGGTGGAGGCTCAGGGGCCCAGTGGGGAAGGGACACCGAGTTTCAGGTATGCGTAACTTGGCAGGCTAGGAAGAGTTGATTAGAGAGGGGCCTGGTAACAGGGCCCCTCAGCCCCGATTCTTACAACATCTGGCAGGTCAGTTTTTGGTCGTGGGCCGGTCAAACTGTCACA